>NW_015536563.1:15301-21719 GCF_001515605.1 Sinocyclocheilus anshuiensis
CTTCAAACTCATCGGCCAGATCCACCTGCGATCCCCACGAGCTCATTCCCTTCCATGCCTGAGCAGCGGCGGGTCCTGAATCGCGGGAAGTAGTTGGCTGCCCCTCTTTCCTCAAAAAAAGAGACAAACGAGAGCGGAGCTTTTCCCTTGGAAAAAACGCTCGCAGTGCCTCGGAGGCATCGCGTGCGTGCTCTTCGCCCAAACAAATAACGCATAGATCGTGTGTGTCATCAGATGTTAAACAACGTCAACACTGATGCACACATCCTTAAACGCTTTGCTAGTGCTCGCCATAATGGGATGAATAGATCACTCTTACCACAGAAATGCATGCTTCAAACAAAACAGTCAATGAAGACGAAGAAGAGAATGATGTGTGCTCCCGGTGCCTATTTATACTATAGTCGCACCGGTAGTAACGTCATGGCTGTCGCCGGCCAACGAGTTGGTGTTTTTTCAATGTATGCTTCAGACACGGGTCACGACGAGGTGTTCCCCATAGCGACCCCTAGAGGACGCAGTTCGAAGTTCCCATGAAAGGGAACTAAATAAAGCAAAGCAAAGCAAAGCAATGGAGAGAAAAATATATGTTTTCCTCAGATGTTCCGTACTTTTGTGTCTTAATCAGCATGTATATACTGGCCCTAATAACCATATAACTACTTGGTTCATTTTGGTAAGTTTTTTCATTTTGGTTTTTGTGAATGACTCCCTTTACTTGTGCTTTACCTTTCGTCAACATCCTCTTGCACCATCTGCTGGTGAGCGACTAACAGCAGATGGTGATCAGCATCGGTACACTACTGCTATACCTGCAGTTCCCAGATTTGTAAAGTTGAATATTCAACTGAATTTGAACCACTGAATTTTTAAAGTGAATTTATAAAACAAAATCAAATGGTCCAAATTTTGACCGTTAAATATTGTAGGGGGTGTTTACAACAAAATATCTTGGAAATGGACTTTGGAGTAATCTAATAATAATAATAATCTAATAATGTAAACTTCTGTGCAATCTTTACTTTTTGCAGCTTCAATATACAACCATGTTGCAGCATGTTTACAGCCCCCCAAAATGCAAGCTTTGAAAATACAATGCATTAAAATGCAAAAACTGCCATTTTTTTCAATGAATGCAGTTCAATATGCTGCAACATTTTTGCTTCAAATACATATGTTATTATCATACTTTCATAGAGTATTACACTCAAATACAAATTATTTGAATTTCACATCCCAATCTGAGCCAAATGCATTTAAAAATATTTTTCAAATATTTAGGATTCACAGTGAAAATTTACAATGCAACGTAAATTAAAACGGAGCTAAACTTCCTAGTTACTTGCTGGTGAGAAAAGAGAGAGAGAGTGCGCCCACTTCTGTTGCATGATCTTGATTGCTCTTCGCTTACTTAGCATATGCATCATTTGGATTAAAACTAAATCATAAATATAAAACAAACAAAAATTACAGGGGCATTCACTGTCAACAACATTTATTTTAAACGACAAGCATACACAACTTTATTTAAAGTGAAAGTGAAACTAGCAGTCTGTGTGAAATGCATTAGGCTACATGTGTCTGTCTCATTCTGCACAAATACAAATGTGTGCACGTGTTGCACATGTTTTGCTTGCTTGACATTAATTGCATTATGAGCCAACTAACATAATTCATATTTTTTGGTTTCTGTACCCAATATTTAAAAAGATTACAACTGCTATGAAAATATCAGTATTGGTATCGGCATGTACCAAAAATAAAAGCATTGGTATTGGACTCCCTTTGGAAAAAGTGGTATTGTTGCATCCCTAATAAATAGAAATAAGTAGATAAAATAGGAAGTGCCAGTATTATGGAATCAAGTGTCTTTGGTCATTTCTCTGCTCAGGTTGAGTTAGATGATCTTTGGCTTGTTGAAGACCACTCTCACTGCCGCATTCTGGATCAGTTGCAGAGGTTTGATAATACTGTACATGCTGGAATACCCACCAAGAGAGCATTACATTAGTCTAGCCTGGACAGAACAAGAGCTTGAAAAAGGAGTTGTGTAGTATGTTCCGATAGAAGGGGCCTGATCTTTCTAAATTAAATCTATATTTTCTAAATCTGCAGGACCGGGCAGTTTTAGCAATGTGGTCTGTGAAGCTCCTTCCAGGTTCCTGGATGTCCTGGAAGGAGTTATGGCTGATGTACCTAGCTGGATGGTGAAATTGTGATGAAGTGTTGGGTTGGCCAAAACCACAATCAGTTCTGTCTTGGCAATGTTGAGTTGAAGGTGATGGTCCTTCAGCAAGAAATGTCTGTTAGACATGCTGAGATGTGTCGTATCATCTGGCTGGAATGAGAGGTAGAGTTGTATGTCATCAGCCTGTAGCAGTGATAGGAAAAGCCATGTTTCTGAATGACATCCTAGTGACGACAGGTGGATTGTAGTGTTGTATGATATACTGGTGCTAAAAAAGTATTGCAATACCTTATATTAGTACTGGTACTTAAAAAATTACAGCATTTTAATAAAAGCTGTATTTTTAATCAATTCAGAATTATTCAATTCTGTTTCTCATCTTTCTTATTGTGCTTGAACAATGAAATACACACAACATTATATCCGTCTTGATGATAATTCTTGTAAACACAGTCGGTAATGTCTTAAGTGAACATAAACAATTGAGAAGAATTTGGATGTTTATCATTATTTTGAGTCCGGGCAGCTCTTAAAGTGATAGCAGTCTAGTATTCCTGCAACCATCGGTATCATTTGATGTTAATCAAACAACAATGGAAAAGAGAAAATCACTCACTGCTCTTTCTAAATCACTTTATAGCTTTAAAAATAATCAGTGTATATTCAATCTATGCAGTGAAGACTACACAGTGTTGTATTTATTTATTTTAGATTTGATTATTCAATTTTTGTAGTATTTTTTACTTGAAAGCTACGGTCAAAACATACCTCTGTATAGCAGTTAATTTAATTTGTATCTTTATTATTTTATTGTATTTGTCCTATTGTTTTTATTTGACTTTTTCTTATTTTTTAATATCAAAGATAAAATAAAACAAACAAAAAACTCTCTCTCTCTCTCTCTCTCTATATATATATATATATATATATATCTCATTAAATAAAATCACTCATATTGTGAAATATTTTTTTTATAAAATACGCAAATAGCAGGGCAGGAACATGCTGATCAACAGAGAGGTTTCAGGTTTTTTATGAATAAATAAAACTATTATTATAAGTACTACATTGGGTAATATATTATTCAATTAATAATAGGTTGTTCAGGAGGTTGTTCTGTGCAAGAAAGGCAGACACTTGGTTGAACATGACTCACTCAAGAGTTTTTGCAATGTATAGGAGAAGGGATACCAGTCTATAGTTTTCTAAAAGTGCTGGGTTTAGAGTGGGTTTCTTAAGCAGTGGGGCTATTTGAGCCTACTTAAATGCTGGTGTGAAGAGATGTGTTGTTGAAGTAAGTGCAGCTACGACTTTAGGAGAAATGGCTTGAATAATAATAATAACCAGTGTATAATCAGTGGAGCAGTAACATGTGTAAATACAGTTCAAACTGCTTACCTGATTTGTGAGTAGGTGCAGTAGACACTCGCTCGAGGTCAAATGAGATAAGCAGAGTGTGGAAGTCTGCAGCCTGAGATTTATCTAGGTGGAAGCTGAAATCTCCACGTACCACCCGACGAGCACCAATCACAGGGAAATTTAAGACTAACGTCCAAAAAGGATCAGGGGAAGGATGGAGGAGCCAGGCCAGTGAGATGGGCCTGGAAACCAAAGCACAGCAAGAGGCCAGGGTGGAGTCAGCAGAGCAGTTGGCCAGGGTGGAGCTGACATGGCTGAAGACTATCTCAGCTGAGCTGGGGACAACCACAGGTGGAGTAGAAGACCATCACAGCAAAGCAGATAGGACAGAAGATCACCATGGCGAAGCTGATGACCACCACAGCAGAGCTGGTGGAGCTGAAAACCACCATAGTGGAGCAGACGGAGCTTTAGAAAACCAAGGTCGAAGCTGATGAAACTGGAAACCACCACGGTGGATCAGATGGAGCTAAGTACCTCCAAGGTGGAGCTGAAGACCACCAGAGCAGATCAGGCGGAATTGTAAACCACCACGGTGAATCAGGCCAAGCAGAAGACCACCATGCTGGAGCAAGCAAAATTGGAATAGAGAGCACAGAGAGGTAAAAACAGGCAGAGAGTTCAGGGGCAGCTTCCATGGCCATGACAGGGCAGGCAGAGAATTCAGGAATACCTGTATCGGATGCCACTGCCTTGGAAGGAGCTGCAGTGGCACTGTTGCCTCTGGATGATCTGGAGAAGTGTGTGTGGCCCACACACACAAGATAGCGGTTGTCATGACAGGAAGTGCAACTGATGGGCAATGGCTCCCACACCCAGAGGCAATCTTTGTAGACTCTCGCATGGAGGCCCTGACAGCTAGACTTTGGCGTGGCAGTCATGTCAGACTTGGAAGCACTGGAAGCACCGTTGTGGGCCATGCATACGTGAGACAGGAAGCAACTTAAGAGTCCACATAAAAAACTGGGAACACAGGCTGGGATCATGACACAATGACAACTAACTAACTAATGAAACAAGAAACAAATATACTTACTTGCTAGATAGCTGTTCCGGCATTTACATCACCCATGGCTCAACTCGCTGTTTGCAGCTATTCCTAATCCTACCAAAGTTCACTTAAACATTCAAAGCTGTCCAACAAGCTTCGGAGCCACTTGCCACCACACTCTAGCACAGTGATCCTCAAATCTGGCTCGCGAGATCCACTTTCCTGCAGAGTTTAGCTCCAACCCTAATCAAACAAACCTACCTGTGATTTTCTAATGATCCTGAAGACATTGATTAGCATACTCAGGTGTGTTTGATTAGGGTTAGAGCTAAACTCTGCAGGAAAGTGGATCTTGTGAGCCAGATTTGAGGATCACTGCTCTAGCAGATGCTCCAAGCTGCTGAATCTTAAACACTACTGCAAAAAAATCTTGAAATTTTGAAACGTAGGAGTCTTGCAGATTATTGTTCATGATGCAATACAAAAGCTTAATGGAACAGCATATTTCTGTTTCGCTATCCTTGTGACACAAACTAACATGCGACTTGGCCAAACAGTCTGATTCTCAAGCATCAAATCTTTCAAACAATTATTAAGGACAGACTTGTTAATAGACCAACTCCAGCTTGAACCAGATGACCGATTGTTTATTGTAGGCTACTGGACACATCAGAGAATGTAAACTATAACACTCAACTTTCTCTACATAAGAATTAATTCCAAAAAATGTTCATCAGGTTATCAGCATAGCAAGAACATGCACCTACTTCAAATGAGTCATTTTCAAATCACAGGCATATCTCGACAGTTCGTCTTCTGGGGGATGAGCCGTTGCTTGTTCAGTCACCATTTAAATCATATTTTAGCTTTTCTATAATAGTACCTCTCTCTTTGCGTTCAAGTATTAATTATATGACAATATAGAGCAGCAGTAAGCACATAAGGTTTTCATGGCAACCAGATCAATGAAATTACTTAATAAAGGCTGTGCTGAGCCTACTTATTTCCAGCTCAAACTCCCCCTAAAGTACATTCTGCCACCCCAGACGGGCCACCCCTATGAAAATATTCTGGCTACGTCCTACCTCTGTGAAACACAAAAAAAGGGATTAATTCCTCCCAAAATGTCCAAGATGCTCTTTTTCATAACATGAAGGTGGACACTGTTTTTCACTACCAGTCTCCAAAAAGAACAAAATCCACCATAATGTACCATAAAACCCGTTCATACAGCTTTTTGGCTAAATCCCAAGTCTTCTGAACCTATAACTTTTTTACAATATGGAACTGGCTGACATAAGTTGTTAAAAAAATATTAAAATAATAAAATAATTACAAAAAAAATAAAAATTCTGGTCCGTCATAGCTGATATCTCATTGGCGTTTATGTAGCAGGTGTGTATCTACACCGCTACACTAATTTATACATCATATTAGTGACATCAGACAGTCACTTTGTATACAGTACTTTGAAGTGAAGTTCCAGATTCAGAGGGCAGTTTGGATGTTCAGAAAGCAGAGGCTGATTTCAGCTTTTTACAATGCAAATTGTGTGAAAGCAGCTTTACAGTATTAAACGGGGAAATAGTGTGTTGAAATAGTGTGTCATTCACCTCTGGCCAGACGAAACCAGCAGTTTAATTCTAGGCTGCAACAAAGTCACATTGTGCAGAGGACTCATCTGGTTCCTGTGGTCTTGTCCCGATGGCTGTCTAGGAGACAAGGTCTTTGCTGGGATCTGTCTCTGGGACTCATCTAGTTGACATGGTCTCCGCTGACATTCAGGGCTGTAGAGGTCGTCTCTAGGTGCTGATCCACCA
>NW_015536563.1:22361-26828 GCF_001515605.1 Sinocyclocheilus anshuiensis
TATATTTGAACAGAAAGACAAAGTATGCAGCTGAATAGTTCAGACATAGTTTGGATAATACTGTCACTGTTCACCCAAAAATGATAATACATGGAACGGGGAAAAAGAGTCCCCATGAGTGCTCTCAACACAAGACTAAACATGGAGCCTGAGCATCTGGATTTCCAAACATACAACACACCACACTGACAGGAGAGAGCACAGCATGAGAACAACTCAAATTAATTTTTTTCCTCAGCCAATCACAGAAAGTGCGTACTGTGTAAGCACCTTTTGTAATTGTTGGTGTTCTTCTTCTTCTTGTTCCGCTCTAGAAGTCTACGGCTGCCCGTAGAACTGCTTGCACGAAAGTTATGAAATTTTGCACACATATAGAGGACAGACTCAGCTGTCACCATTGCAAATTTGGAGTCTCTAACTCAATCCCTCTAGTGCCACTATAAGGGCTAGAAACAAAATTATGTTTTCCCCTGATTCCTACTTAAGCCGATTTGATTGCACTGTGTCATTTTCCGTCATGAAAATATTTCTGTCATTTAGAATTTTCCAAAATGCTCCAATGCTCCAGTGCTCCATAATCAGCTGAACTTCATGTACGCCATTTTGATTTACATTGAAAACATACTTTTTCAAACTCCTAATCTGTTTGTCCAATTTTCACCAAATTACTCATTGTTGCCTTTGGTCTGATCCTCCCTGCCATGCTTAGATCTTCATTCTGCCACTGTTGTGCTTGGCCCCTTAATTGCTGCTTGCAGCTATATTTAGGGGCCAAGCACAGAAGGTCTTTTTCTTCTTCTTCTTCTTCCGCTCATAAAGTCTTTGGCAGCACATATA
The DNA here is from genome assembly GCF_001515605.1 of Sinocyclocheilus anshuiensis. Classification (NCBI taxonomy): domain Eukaryota; kingdom Metazoa; phylum Chordata; class Actinopteri; order Cypriniformes; family Cyprinidae; genus Sinocyclocheilus; species Sinocyclocheilus anshuiensis. The sequence continues at coordinate 23,199 of NW_015536563.1, forward strand.
ACCCCTTGTGGGAAAGTTATGAAATTTGGCACACAGATAGAGGAGAGTCTCAGCATTAACCATTGCAAGTTTGGGTCTCTAACTCAAACCCTCTAACACCATCAACAGTTCAAATGTGGTCATATGTCTATGCTAACAACTTTTGAACCATAAAGTTTACACAAAATAATTTTTTTTCTCTGATTCCTTGGCTCATGCCAAGTTGAATGCTCACCAAAATTTTAAAATCTATGGATCAAGATTTTTCACAATTTTGAATCATTCAAAAAACGTACTTTTCCAAACTTGTCCTAGACGGTTTATCTGATTTTCACCAAAATTGCCTCAGATCATCTTCAGACCATGCTGGCAAAAAGTTATGGAATTTTCTCATGTCAGCCATTTTGGGCATTGTCCATTTAAAATTTTGTCGTAAAATGCTATATTTTACTAACGCATTAGCGTATTGTTATGAGAATCGGTATGTGTCTGATAGTGACATGCCTGATAGTACTCAAAAAGTTTCACCTTGTGGACAAAAGTTATAATATAATTTCCAAAAATGCTAATACCGTTTGATTAAATTAACCTATTGTAATGAACCTGGTCTCAAAAATTTTCCTGGGTCATGCCGAGAACATACATATCAATTTTGCCATATTCAGCCAAACTTCCTGTCCACCATTTTGATTTATGTTGAAATCCTACTTTTTTTGTTAACTTCTCCTTGATTGTTTTTCCAATTTTCACCAAATTTGACTCAGATCATCTTCAGACAATGCTGGCAAAAAGTTATGGATTTTCTGTCGGTATATGAAATGGCTTAAATGAAATCGTTTAACGCATCAACGAATTTGCAGGAATGATGCCAGACTGCGTCTGGGGCTGTATCTCTGCAAAGCTTTGACATATTGACACCAAACTTTGAATGTGCCATTGTCACCTCACACTGACCATGCCACATCAATTTGGTAACTGCGACACCTATTGGTCAAAAGTGATAAACCGTTCATATGAAGTCATTAACAGCAAAATTTCCAAAAATACTAATACATTTTGACTAAATTAGCCTATTGTAACCAAACTGTTATCAAAATATTCCTTGGGTCGTGCAGGAACATAGATACCAATTTTGCCATAGCCATCCGAACTTACTGTCCGCCATTTTAATTTTCTTTAAAAACATACTTTTTCAAACTCTTTTTAGATAGTTTGTCTGATTTTAACCAAATTTTAATTAGATCATCTTCAAACTATGCTGACAAAAAGTGGATTTCATGTCAACTGACAAAACTGTTTCTGTATAGCGCTGCAACAAAGATGACTCTGAGGCTGTATCTCTGCAAAGCTTTGTAATATTGACACCAAACTTTGACATTCTACTAAAAAGCCCTTTTTAGTGGGAAAAATACAATCATATGTGCTTGTATCAACACATGGGTATAAGATTGTAACAAAGTTCGTAGTTACACTCCAAGGTGCTTCAAAAGGTTCTTCACAGCGATGCCATAGAAGAACCATTTTTGGTTCCACAAAGAACCATTCAGTCAAAGGTTCTTTAAAGAACCATCTCTTTCTGACCTTTTTATAATCTGAAGAACCTTTATTTTTAAGAGTGTACGGGAAAGAGGAGGCGGGAACCGGCAGACGCTTAACATAAATTTAAATAATAAAATAAACAACAAAACAAAAGTAAAGAGGCTGCCCCTCATGGATGACTGCTGCATAAACACAATTAAAAAAAACATAAATAGTCCAGGCCTGTTCCTCTCTCGTTCTTCACTGTCGTCACTCCTCCTTTTATCCTTCTGGGGCTCCTCTGTGGGACTCGAGACTAGGGTGACCACCTGGCAATAGACCTGTTGCGGGACAGTAAGTAAGTAAGTAAATTTTATTTATATAGCACATTTCAACATAGCAAAGCTATCTGGCAAATAAGAACATTATGATTCACGGTATCAAAAGCAGCTGTAAGATCCAGTAGAATCAATACCGCACTTTTACCGGCATCAACTGCAACCAAAATATCATTGAACACTTTAAGTAAAGCAGACTCCGTACTGTGATAAGCAGTGAAACCAGATTGAAAAGGTTCTAATAAATTAGCTGTATTTAAGAATGTGATCAGCTGTAATTGCACAACTTTTTCCAAAAGCTTTGACAAAAATGATAACTTTGAGACAGGCCGAAAATTGTTAAAGCAACTTTCATCCAAACCTTGCTTCTTAAGCAAAGGCTGAACAACCGCATGCTTAAAGCAGTTCGGAACCACACCAGTGTCCAAAGATGAGTTAATCAACACTTGGACACTGGGGCCAATTACTGGAAAAGCTGCTTTTATGATCTCAGAAGGAACAACATCCAGTGAGGAGTTAGTAGACTTCATTTTGTTAACGAGATCGGAAAGTTCCATTAAAGAGACATGTTGAAAATGACAAAATAAAAATGGACTAGCAGGCGAGTTCAAAGACAGGTCTGAAAGCTGTGAAGTAAAAGATAAGCGAATGGCTCTCACTTTGTCAACAAAAAATGTCAAAAATTTCTCACAGAGCCCTGCTGACGGCTCCCTAGAAAACTGGGAATTCGGATTAATTACTGAATTTATTGTGGAGAATAAAACCCTAGGTCTATGACAGTGTGCGCTAATCAGTTCTGACAAATATTTTGATCTAGCTGACTTAGCAGCGCTCTGAAACTTAACCCGACTAACCCGAAACTTAAAAATCTCAAGAGACACAGTCAGACGATCATGCTTCCATCTTCTCTCTGCTTTACGGCACGCCTGTCTAAGATAGCGAGCGTTGTCATCCAACCAGTAATAAGCTTTTATCTTTGGTTGTTTCATTTTAAAAGGAGCAATAGAATCTAAGATATTAGAACAATCTGTGTAAAACAGAGAAATCAAATCGTCAGGCCCATAGGACGCCTTTGCAGCATGCAAGATAGATTTTTCAACAGCATTAGCTAGATAATCTTCATTGAACTGAGAAACAGTCAGTGAGTTTATAAAACGAGAATAAAAACCAGCAGGCTTATTCACAGTAGCAGAGGTTACAGCAGGAACTTCAGTTGGCAGAGATTTGAACAGTTCACTCCTCTTTGACGGATCCGTAAACGCGAAGGAGCAGAAAAAAATAGATGAGTGAATATCCGGGGAAACCGGGAGATGAAAAATATAATCCCATGAACGTCGCGACAGGTGAAGACACTCAAAGCTTATACTATCCAGAGGAAACTCCATCGAAGACTGTATGGAAGACGCAATTGCCCTTCTGATTCTCACCCGAACACCACCAGGATTACCTCTCTTCCTGCGGCGCTTTCTTAAGAGAGGAACACAGCACGGTAACCGGCGAGCGCACTCCAGCGCGGGTTGGTTGAACGAGGATTGAGAATGAGAATGCAGAACGGGGCACAATCCACGGTAAACTCCCATGCAATTTTTGATATTAAGCAAAGCTTGGCGATTGTAGGTGAGCACTGAGACTGCATGCAACCAGTGCAAAATCATGCATAAAACGAACAGCACAGATGTCAGACGAACAGGTACCACAGGTACACCAAACTGAGACAAACAAGAGACAGAGAGACGGCAAGCCGGGTGCACTGGCGCCATCTTGTTGGACAAAAAAAAAAGAAAAACTGAATTGA
>NW_015536563.1:28104-41107 GCF_001515605.1 Sinocyclocheilus anshuiensis
CAAACAAGAGACAGAGAGACGGAAAGCCGGGTGCACTGGCGCCATCAAAATCACAGTAGTTGTGATTTTGCGGGACAATGCGGGACACGTGTGAGACAGATACATTTATTATTGTTATGCTATGTAAATACTGATTTACATCCATTGTCATATGCGCTTATTTATGATTCTGAGCGCGCACATGTAAGCGAGAGAAAGCGAGTCCATTTTAGGTGAGAGTGAAGAGAATCCACCTGCGAGAGAAGAGATTTGTGCGCGCACATTTTGATGCGCCCTCGCATTACAATAATAAACTCTGGACATTTGCCATTAAAATAACGCCATAGAAACCACCTCAAACTATTAAAATAAGAAGAAAGTAGAGTCTGAAAGCTGCATCGATTTTTAAATTGGTTAAAAGGAATATAATATAATAATTATAATAACTTTCATTAATAAATCATTAACAAACATTATATAATGTTTAACTGATCATTACTTAATATATATTCACATATCTAGAAATATGAGATAATGTGCCTGTTAATGTTAACTAATGAACTTATTAAACATTACCAAATGATTAACAGATCATTATTTAATGTAAATTGAAATGCTTACAAATGTCATTAAACTTTCAATTCATATGATCATGGATTTTTTTTTTTTTTGTAATCTTCAAACGATTGTGACAGATAGTTTACAATGATTTAAAGCTTCATTATTAAATCGTTAACAAACATTATATAATGCTTAACGGATCATTAGTTAATGTTTACAAATGTCATTAAACTTTCAATGCATTTTTAAAAATCTACAAATGGGTTTTACAGAAACTATAAAATATTTACAAGCTTATTTATTTATGTACTTTTGAATGCTTACAAATGTCATTAAACTTCAGTTCACATATTAGCTAATGCTCATTTTTACATCACAAATATTGCGAAAATATAGCTTATAGGCACTTCACAAACTATTCATGTTAATATATTCATCAACTCAGAATCACAGTCTGTAAAGGTCATATATTTGGTCTTTGTTTGCTGTGTAGACTTCTACTATTTGCACATCTTAAATAATTTATTAATAATTTGTTAATGTTTTTGCAGTACCCAATCTAAAGTGGAAACTATTAATCAATTGTAAATGCTTATAAACATTTACTAATCATTAGTACCTTTATGAGCAGTCATTTTGATATGTCCCAAATGACCGGAATTCACCCTATTTTAAAATCTTTACAAATCATTTATTAATAATTTGTTCATGTTTTTGCAGTACACAATCTAAAGTGGAGACTATTCATCATTTGTAAATGTTTATAAACATTTACTGATTTTTTTTTGAGTATCTTTATTGGCACTGGACTTTTAGCTACTTTAACAATGTTTGTATAAAGGGTGGTTAGTTAAGTTTAGCTAAATGCTTGGTAAAGACATATCACATATTGTAATTTGGGTGCAAAACATGTTATTATCACCATAACACTTATATTAGTATACTATTATGTATCATTAAACAGAATATTCCTTGAGTCATACATCAACAGGAGAGGGAAAATTATTTTTTTCAAGAAAATACGTCATTTATCAAAAATGTAATCAAATTGCCCCCTGTACACTTGTTGACCCCTACCCAACCTTAAACCTACCCATACCACCAAACCTGACCCTAACCTTACCCGTATCACACCTCAACAGCAGCAAAGGTGTTGTGCATTAACAGAAGCTTTTAATCGTATAACATCTGTTTAAATCATTTGTAGGTTTTTAAGATGTGCATGATCATATGAATTAGAAGTTAATGATGTTTGCATTTTAATTCACATTAAATGTTAATTATTAGGTAATGTTTAATACATTTATTAGTAAACATTAACAAGCACATTATTTCTAGATATGTGAATATATATGAACTAATGATCCGTTAAGCATTACATAATGTTTGTTAATGATTTATTAATGAAAGTTATTATAAAATGTTACCTAATATTTTTGTTGTTGTTTAAGAAAGTGTACATTTGGTACCAAAACTGATCTGAGTCTACTGTCTCTAAATCTTGATTTCAGTGACGACAACTGGAAAAACAAAGCTGAACATTGTGCTGTGTGGAAATAATCCAACACTCAAGAACTCAGTGTCTAAAATGTTTAGAGGGATAACAAGTAAATCTCAGAAAGAGATGAGTAAAGTGTGTGTGAAGAAAGAGGGCAAGATTCATGGACGGCAGATCAGTGTAATAGAGCTTCCAGCTCTCACCCGGCTCTCAGAGGAGGAAGTGATGCGGGAGACTCTCCACTGTCTGTCTCTCTGTGATCCTGGAGTTCATCTTTTCATCCTTGTTACTCCTGTCTGTCCACTTACTAATGAAGACAGAGCAGAAATGGAGAAGATCAAAGGAATACTTAACTCTAATGAACACTTCATGTTGCTTTTCATTACTGAACTTGACCAAAGTGTGATAGATTTTGTGAGTCTCTATGGGAGTTGGCACAGTGTGATGGGGTCAAAGGACCAGAGAAGCTCAGAAAAGATCTCAGATCTGTTTGATCGTATAGACAGCATGAAGATTGAACCCTATTCTCTTCAGATGCACATAAGAGCTCCAGAGAAGAAAGTCAGACATGAACTAGAGGAGCAACTGAGAGTGAGAGATAATGAAGTCAAAGAGCTACAGCAGAAGATCAAGACACTGGGTGAGTGCATTCATTTATTTATCTGAATAAATAATCTTTGTGTGAATACAGTAATAGGCATGAAAGGCTTTTACTAGTGGGAAACTGGTAAATTACAGTGCAGTGATGATTACCATAATTCCAACATGATATGAATGCAGCATTGATCAAATTTAAAATCACATTGTTAAACTAGTTTATTGCTTTGTCACAATTTCAGAGGGTGTGAAGCTGAATCTGGTTGTGTGTGGGAGTAACAGAGGATTAAAATCCTTCATATCAAAGCTGATCCTGAAGCAGAGCGAAAGAAGATCAGAGCTCAGCTCAGAGTGTGTGAGGAGAGACGTGGAGCTTGATGGACATCTGATCAGTCTGGTGGAGCTTCCAGCTCTGTTCAACACTCAGCTCTCAGAGGAGGACATGATGCGTCAGACTCACCGCTGTGTGTCTCTCTGTCATCCTGGAGTTCATGTGTTCATCCTCATCATTCCTGATGCACCACTGACTGATGAAGACAAAGCAGAAATAGAGGAGATCCAGAGGATCTTCAGCTCAAGAATCAACAAATACATCATGATCATCATAAAGCAGAATCCAGAGCATCAGACAGCAGAACTAAATGAAAAAACACTGTCTGTCATTGAGAGTTTTGGGGGACGACATAATTTCATTGGGCCTAAAACACAAGTGTCTGTGTTGATGGAGAAATTAAAGCAGATGGTTGAGGAAAATAGTGGTGATTGTTTCTCCACAGAGACATTGATGGAGACACAGATGGAGAAACTGCTGAAATTTGAAGAAATTAAAAGGAGAATCTATCCTTTAGAGACGTGGTTTCAATCACAAGGTAACGATCAGAAAAATTGCATTGATTAAACAAACACTATTCATGATTGCTAAAGTCTACAGATTTGCGATAGAAAACAATAACATTATATGCAGAGTTCAGAAGCAACAATATGATCAGCACATGATGCTTTAGTATAAATTACACACAGTATTCTCTGATGAACTGGATAATTGACAATCTTCACTTGAAATTTAATATTGTTTTTAATTTTCATTTGATCTATCTTTAGATTCAAGAGACATAGAATATGAACTGAGGATTGTGCTGCTGGGAAAAACTGGAGTTGGGAAGAGTTCAACTGGAAACAACATCTTAGGAAGAGTCATGTTTGAAGCTGAAGCAGCTCATGAGTCTATTACTAAAGAGTGTCTTAGAGAGAACGCTGAAATCAATGGCAGACACATTGCTGTGATCGACACTCCAGGACTGTTTGATACCGATCTCAGTAATGAAGAAATCCAGAGAGAAATCAGCAACTGCATCCCCATGATCCTGCCTGGACCACATGTGTTCATCATTGTGCTCAATTTAGGACAACGATTCACTCAAGAAGAGGAAAAATCAGTGGAGATCATCCAAGAGACATTTGGTGAAAACTCTTTAAAGTACACGATGGTGCTCTTCACCAGAGGGGATGATCTGAATGACAAAACTATTGAACAGTATCTGGGAAAATCTGGATCTGCTTTAAAGCAGCTGATTGATGTGTGTGAAAACAGATACCATGTGTTCAATAATAAAGAGACTGGAGACCGAACACAGGTGACTGATCTACTGCAGAAGATAGACAACATGGTGAAAGCAAACGGAGGGAGTTACTACTCATGTAAGATGTTCAGAGAGATGGAAAGAGAATTACAAGAACAACAAAAGAACATACTGATGGAGAAAGTGGAGCAAGTGGTCAGAGAAAAAGAAGAACTCATGAATAAACATGAAGAAGAGAAAAATAAGATGAAGATGAAGATGGAGGAAAAAAGACAGAATCATGAGAAAGAGAGAAAGAGAAGAGAAGAAGAATTTATTGAGAGAGAAGAACGATACAAAAGAGACATCAAAGAAAGAGAGGAACAAGAGAAAAAGATACGAGAGGAGCTGAAGAGAGAACGAGAGGAATGGGAGAAACAGAAACAACAGGAAAGACAAAGAAGAGAAGAAGAGGAGGATAAATGGAGAAAGAAAGAGCAGGCAACATGGGATGAATGTAATCAGAGACTTAAAGAGGTAGAAGAGAGAATGGAAAGTGAGAAAGAAGTTAATCTGTCCAAATACAAAGAAGAGAAAGAGAGAATGAAGATGATGGTGGATGAAGAGAGACGGAATCATGAAAAAGAAAGAAATAGAAGAGAAGAAGTGGATGAGAGAAGGAGAAAGATAGAAAAGGAAACATGGGATGAATATTATCAGAAACTTAAACGAGAGAGAGAAAGAAGATACAGAGAGAAAAAAGATCTTCAGATCAAACATGAAGAAGATAGAAAAAGAATGAAGAAGATGATGGAGAAAGAAAGACAAAATCATGACAAAGAGACAAAGAGAAGAGAAGAGGAATATATAAAAGCTGAAGAACAATATAAAAGAGATATTAAATACATAGAGGAACAAGAGGGAAAGATACGAGATGAGCTGAAGAGAGAACGAAAGGAATGGGAGAAACAGAAACAACAGGAAAGACAAAGAAGAGAAGAAGAGGAGAATGAAATGCATAAATTTATTGAACTTCATACGGGAACTCCTGAGGTTCTGCACACAAACAGTAAGTCAAAACAATAACCAGCTAATTTTGAAATGAATGTGCAAAAAATATATATTTTGGTGTAAACAATGGTTTTATGTCACTATACTTTGCTTTTCAGCAGTTTATGTGGTTACTATTTTGTTGAGGAAATATTGCACTGGTTTAGAATCATCTAGAGACATCCCGAGCCGATCTCAAGAATCGGGATTGGGGCCAATTGAGCATTTTATTTATTGAGCATCTATCCTAAGCCTGGTCCTTATTTTGCGTCATGCATGTCATGCAGGTGTCATGCAGCAGGTGGCACTGTGCACCTTCCAGTAGGTTTGCCAACCGCCATTAAAAGGAAAAGACAAAGCTCAAATGTACATGATGTGCAAGAACCAGTGAGGGCTGTTCTAGCGTGTCACACATGTTTGAGCTTCCATGTTTAGCAAATTTGATGCACACTTTAATAATTAATCACTTAAAAGTCATATATTTATCATTTACTTTTATCTGCTGTCAGGCTCTCTGAGACGTTGTTGTTATAACACATTGCTGTGGGTTGCGTCTTGCTTTGCACTTGACTGACAGACTGGCATTCTGACAGCGCAAGCTTCATGCTTTCTAACCTTATCTTTAATTTTCCCCTCTTTATGTTGCAGTTATTCTGCCTATTGTACATATAAAAACACAAAAAGTTTATATCAATAGTCCCATATTCATAATTCTGACCACACAGTCTGATTACATTGTCTACCATTGTAACTTGTTTATAAACAGTTTACATCTTGCAATTCTTAAATCTCGTAATTCTCCAAAAAACACTCTCAAAATTGTGTGATAAAAACTCACATTACATTTAGTCATTTAGCAGACGCTTTTATCCAAAGCGACTTACAATTGGGGAATATATCAAATGAATCATCTTAAAGAGGCAAATAGACACAGGAAGTGCTCGTAATACCAAGTTTCAAGCATTGTTCAAATAAATACATCCCTGTCTACAAGCTAGACAGGGAAAGATTAAAGAAAAGAGAAACGTTTCTTTTTTTATTAGGAAGAAGTCAGACAGTGACAAAAGAGGTGAGTTTTCAGCTGTCGCTTGAAAATTGTCAGGGAATCAGCATTCCGGATAGGGGTTGGGAGACAATTCCACCAGCCAGGAACGGTGAACGAAAATGTTCTGGAAAGTGATTTTGTGCCTCTCTGTGATGGTACCACGAGGTGTCGCTCACTCGTAGATCTCAGACTTCTGGAGGGGATGTAGATTCTCAAAAGTGAGTGGAAGTAGGCGGGTGCTGAGCCTGTGGCTGTTCTATATGCAAGCATCAGTGTCTTGAACTTGATTCGAGCTGTGACCGGCAGCCAGTGCAGGGAAATAAAGAGAGGCATGTCGTGGGTTATTTTGGGCTCGTTGAAGACCAGTCGTGCCGCTGCATTCTGAATCATTTGTAGAGGCTTGATTGTGCATGATGGAAGTCCAGCTAGAAGAGCATTGCAGTAGTCCAGACTAGAGATGACAAGGCCCTGGACAAGAAGTTGTGCAGCATGCTCCGTTAGGAAGGGCCTGATCTTTCTGATGTTGTGCAATGCAAACCTGCAAGATCAAGCAATTGTTGCAATGTGGTCTTTGAAAGTCAGCTGGTTATCAAAGATTACACCAAGATTTCTGACCGAACTTGATGGGGTAATTATTGATGAACCTAACTGGATGGTGAAATTATGCTGTAGAGTTGGAGTGGCAGGGAAGACAAGGAGCTCAGTCTTTGCCAGATTGAGCTGTAGGTGATGTTCGTTCATCCATGCTGAGATGTCCGCCAGGCAGCCTGAGATCCATGCAGCTACTCTTGGATCATCTGGTTGAAATGAAAGATAGAGTGTCATCAGCATAGCAATGTTGGGAGAAGCCCATGTGCCTGTATGATGGGTCCCAGTGATGTAGTGTATATGGAGAAGAGAAGGGGTCCAAGAACTGATCCCTGAGGAACCCCAGTGACCAGTTGAAAGAAGCTCAGTCTTTGCCAGGTTGAGCTGTAGGTGATGTTCGTTCATCCATGCTGAGATGTCCGCCAGGCAGCCTGAGATCCATGCAGCTACTCTTGGATCATCTGGTTGAAATGAAAGATAGAGTGTCATCAGCATAGCAATGTTGGGAGAAGCCCATGTGCCTGTATGATGGGTCCCAGTGATGTAGTGTATATGGAGAAGAGAAGGGGTCCAAGAACTGATCCCTGAGGAACCCCAGTGACCAGTTGATGCAGTTTGGATACCTCCCCTCATCAGGCCACCCAGAAAGACCAACCAGTGAGATAGGATTCAAACCAGCAAAGTGGAATCTCTGTGATGCCCAGTGATGAGAGGGTGGACAGGAGGTTCTGATGACTCACAGTGTCAAAAGCGGCAGATAGATCCAGCAGAATAAGGACTGATGATTTGGAACCAGCTTTTGCAATCTGCAAGGCTTCAGTGACTGACAGTAACGCAGTCTCAGTTGAATGGCCAGTCCTGAAACCTGACTGGTTAGCATCCAGTTGGTTGGTCTGTTTTAATGTAGGTTTTTTGAGCATTGGGGTTACCCAAGCCTGCTTGAATGCAGTGGGGAAAGTGCTTGTGAGGAGAGATGTGTTGATGATGTGTGTGAGTGCTGGTAAGAGTGTAGGAGAGATTGCTTGGAGAAGGTGTGAGGGGATAGGGTCTAGTGGGCATGTTGTAGGATGGCTGGAGAGGAGAAGTTTAGACACTTCTGCCTCAGTGAGGGGACAGAGGGAGAAGAGGGAAGTTTTAGGGGTGGATGTGGTTGGTTTGAGTACTTGTGTGTGTGGAGCTGAGAACTGACTGCTGATTGTTCTAGTTTAGTTTGTGAAGAATGTGGCGAAATCATCAGCTGTTATAGAAGTGGTGAAGGGGGACAGAGTAGAGAATTTAATGTTTTGAAGAGGTTACGTGTGTCTGGAACGCTGTTGATCTAGTTGTGGAAATATGAAGATTTGGCCATATGGACTTGAGCAGAAAAAAGATGAAAGCAAAGACTGATACATACTCAGGTCAGACAGATCTTTTCATTTGTGCCATTTTCTCTCTGCTGCCCTGAGTTTGGACCGATGCTTACGAAGAACATCGGATAACCAGGGGTTAGAAGGGGCAGCTCATGCTGGCCTAGAGGAGAGAGGACATAAATCGTCTGGACAAGAAGTTAGAGCATAAAGTGTTAGTCGCAGCATTCACATCCAGAGATGAGGGAGGTGAAGGAAGAAAGGTAGACACTACAGAGGAAAGATGGGAGGGTGAAAGGGAGCGTAGGTTTCATCTAAAAGTAACAGGTAGAAGGGATGGTGGCACACAGGTAGGAAGATGTAGGTTAAATGTTATGAAGAAATGGTCAGAGATGTGTAGGGGTTTTACCAAATTGTTGTCTGCAATACAATTGTGTGTGTAAATTAAGTCAAGTTGGTTGCCTGAATTGTGAGTGATTGTAGTGGTAAGGCATTTGAAATCAAATTAAGCTAGAAGTGAATGTAAGTCTGCAGCATAAGGCTTGTTCAGATGAATGTTAAAGTCACCAAAGACTAAAAGTGGAAAGTTCTCTAGGAAACTCTAGGAAAGTTCCGAGTTGACCAGGAGGCCGGTAAATTACCACAACAGAGTTTTATAGGAGCTGTTACAGTAATTGTATGAGATTCAAATTAGTTATAATTGCATAGGGGGGAGTAGGTTGAGTATTTCCAATTGTTAGAAATGAGCAGACCAGTGCCCCCACCCCTTCCAACCTGATGAAGGGTGTGAGAGAAAGAGAAGTTGTTAAACCAAGCTGCTGGGGTTGCTGAGTCTTCTGGACGAATCCAGGTCTCAGTCTAGTCCAAGATGCTGAGTGTGTATTGCAAAGAAAAAGCAGAAATGAAGTCAGCTTTGTTGACAGCTGACTGACAATTCCAGAGACCCACAGAAAAAGAAAGAGCTGCAGTAGAAGATGTACAGATAGGACACAGGTTAGCAAGATTACGTTGCCGTCTGCGAGTGATGTTAGAGCGTTGTTGAGAGACAACCGGAATGTATTGGAAACACATGATAGAGGTGGAAGAAAGAGGACAGGAAGGAGTGTGCAAAGGGAAAGAAAAGAGAGTACTTAAGTGCGTTGCCTGTTTTGTTGCTCGGTTAAAGTCGCGCAGGTAAAAGTCACAGGTCTTTACACTCATAGGTCTTCAGACGAGGAGGCTGAACACGAAGGTACTTCCGCATCAGCTGACAGATAACAAATAAATACACAGCCAAACGACACTTCAGAGAAAACAGCTGTGGCCGGATTGTTAATTAGCACATACAAAAGCCTATAGCAGGGCAATTACTCAAATAAAAACTACAGTTCGCACTTAAGTGCAGGAAGGAAGTAATATAAATAGCAAAAGCTCCTTCTTAGCCGACGGCTATTATTCTAATTTCAAATAAGTGGCTACAAATAGGTAGAAACTAAATAATCCTTCTTAGCAGCAAGTAACAATTTAAACAACATATAAAGAAGCTGCCGCCTGTTCTGCTGACTAATCTCTTCTCCCAAAATATAGAGAGTGACCAAGCTGCTTAAATAGTCTACGGTTGCTGTGGCCGCCTTAATAAAAGTAATTTTGACTTTTTTCACAATTTTGACTTTTTCTCAGAACTGAGATATTAACTCACAAATTGGAGAAAAAAAGTAACAATTACGAGATACAAACTTGCAATTCTGAGAAAAGTCAGATATGTGAGATAAATCACAATGACTGTTTTTTATTTTTATTTTAATTAAGTGGTGAAAATGGAAATCTCTATGTTTTCTATGCAGTGAATTTAGTCAATCAAAACCGGCCGATTACTGACAAGCCTTAAAAAAGCCACCCCTTAAAAACAGATCATTGAAAATTGAAAATAATTGTTCTGCGTGCACACACACACACACACACACACAGAGTGGAGATAAAAATTAGAGAACAATCGATAAATACTTGTTTTTTTCTGAAATATTGTTAATCTTGTGGAAATTCTCAATACGAATGCATCTTTCTTAATAAAAAACTAATCTTACTTCTCTACCACGGACAATACAGACAACCTCCAACTGTCAATAACATAATACAATAATATAGGGCTGGACGATATAGCCAAAATTGATATCACAATATATTTCTTAATTTTCATTTTAAGCCTTCATACAAACAAGAAATGTGAAACCACTGTCAAATAAATATAAGACTCTCAGGCTCACCTTAATAATTGTAATGATCAGTCCACTGAAGTCGAGTTGTGATGATGAACCCAAGTGCAGTTTATTTTAGGGTGACCATACGTGCCATTTTTACAGGACGCGTCCTGGCCAGGATTTCTATATTGCCTAAAATATCTAGGTTTTGGCTTTGTTTGCGTGTGCAGACCGATCGGTGTATGACATCAAAGTACCATACAGACGGTTATGCTTTCGAAACGCTCTCGAGGTACTTTGATGTCAAACGCTGATCGGTCTGAGCCGCACTGCTTTTAAGTCGAACACACCTAATATGTACGCGTAATTGCATCGCTTTGACCGTAGATCCCACCTTCTCACGCCATGATTGGTCCATTATGTACAATGCTTGCATGTTATTGGTCAAACTACTTTTCGCTCATTACCTTCAGCAAGCATGAAAACAGGAAAACAAAGCCAAAACAAATCCTGGCCTGAAAATGGCACGTATGGTCACCCTAGTTTATTTACAATGTGAAATCCAAACAATAAACAAAGACTTGACTTGACTTGACTTGAAACAAACTTGACTTGATATGGCATGAACGGACTTGACCGTGAACAGAAAAACAACTCACAGTTGTTAGCAGGCTACAACATCAATACATGATGAGAGACAATAGGTGCGTTCGACTTCATGCGGCGCCGCGCAAACCGATCGGCGGCTGACTTGAAGCAGTGCATGCCGGTTAGTGCTGACTGCCGTCTGTAGCGGTGCTTCAAGTCGAACGCACCTAACAAGAGGGCTACTTATAGCAAACACTCACATGACAAGAATCAACCAATGAGCAAACAGAACTGAGAACCACATGACAGGACAATAACCAATGAGGAGCAATACACATGACTTGAACAACCAATCACAACATGACACATACACAGGGCAGAAATGCATAAGGGCAAGGGAAGCATGACACTAACATCATAAATCAAATTACAAAATAAAAGACATGAAAACAAGAACATGAAACAAAACCCAAAACAAACCTTACAATAATATTAATATCTTTAACTTTAAACTATAACATCAGCTGATTATTCTTGTAGATTGAAACAAAAGTGCTTCAGCCAGGATAAAGAATATGAAAAGTAGGGCTGCACGATTAATCGGATGTGATTTTCATGCACAGCTTGTCAGTGAAGCATGGTTCTGTGATCAAGTCAAGTCAAGTCACCTTTATTTATATAGCGCTTTTAACAATACAGATTGTGTCAAAGCATCTGAACAGCATTAATTAGGAAAATAGTGTGTCAGTAATGCAAAATGACAATAGTAAACACTCATTTTTCAGTTAAAGACAGTTCATCATTGAATTCAGTGATGTCATCATCCAGCTCAGTTCGACAAAGAATTAACTTGACGGAGCTCAAACTCAAAACACACGGAAGCAACAAACAGGAAATGATGTCTCCCGTTTTACTATAACATGATCAGTAGTAAATCTCCATCCGAAGGCCAGAGGGCACTCTCGCGCTGAAACTCCAAATATGCCCCGCAGAAGAAAGGTAATGAACGTTGGTCTATTTATAATACATTGCAACATTTATAATGCAATGCTAAGTGAGTTTGGAGTAAAACATGTTATTAAATTTGGTATTTTGTTGGCCAAGAGGTTCATAAATGCTTTGCATGTTTGGAAAGATGTTTGATGCATGTTGCTTTTTCAAATGCACGTTATAAGCAATTCAAACTCGCCGTGCTTTCAGATGGATCAGCATTTCATGACAAGTTCATTGACAAGCTGTGCAAAACCGCTTTCATAATCACAGACCGATTTAATTGCGCAATTATGAAATCAAAAAAATTGGTCTGCGATTATGACAGCTGTTTTGCGCAGTTTGTCAGTGAACTATGGCTCTGTGTAGTAAATGCGGTTCCATCTGACAAAATACCATATTTAATAACGTTTTTACTCCAAACTCACTTATGCATTATAAATTTAGTATAAATATGCTTTATTATAATGAAAATTATAATAAGAAGAATAAAAAGAACGTCTCGGTTACGTATGGTAACCCTCGTTCCCTGAAGGGCGCCACGGTGCTGCCCCTTCCAGTGCCCTGTGCGAGCCACCTGCACCCCTATCTGGTGTAGGCCGGGGCTCGGGACAAGTAGTTCCACTCACCATTTTTCAAAGCACTACCTTACTGAGTGAGATTGAATAACACTGGGAAACCGTACCCGCTCCCCTTGGAAGTCTGCCGGGGAAACACGGGCTCTATGGCTATACCGTGGACTGTACACATACGAGAACCGCTTAGGTCTCAATATGTAACCCAGCCTTCCACGGTTCCCGCTGATTCATCGTGAAGGCCCGGCGCCGGACGTTCCGCCGTGTCCGCTGCCGAGGGTAACGGAGGATCTCAACAGGGTCTACTGTAGGACACTCTGGAGCAGTTTTAGCAAGCCGACACAAACCGGGGCCTCTCGGCGCCACTACCTGTTTGAGGTGAGAACACAGGAGCATACCGGCTCCACACGGAGGCTATAGCGAATGTGTTGGGGGTCGCCCAGCCCCACG
>NW_015536563.1:41688-47305 GCF_001515605.1 Sinocyclocheilus anshuiensis
CGCTGTCTGTTCGACCGAATCCAACTCCATACCGAGAAAAGAGATCCTCTGCGTCGGGGAGAGTTTGCTCATTTCCCAGTTGACCCGAAGGCCCAACAGGTTGAGGTGCCGGAGCGCCAGGTCCCTGTGCTCGCACAACTGATCCTGAGACTGTGCTAGTATAAGCCAATCGTCTAGATAGTTGAGAACGCGAACACCCTGCTCTCTGAGGGGAACAAGAGCTGCCTCCGCGACTTTCGTAAAGACACGGGGAGACAGGGACAGCCCGAAGGGCAGGACCTTGTACTGATATGCCCGTCCTTCGAGCGCAAACCGCAGAAATGGTCTGTGGCACGGAAGGATCGACACATAAAAGTATGCGTCCTTCAGGTCGATCGCTGCAAACCAATCTTGGGGACGGACGCACCCGAAGATGCGCTTCTGCGTCAACATCTTGAACGGTAACCACTGCGATCTCTGCCCGCAGAACAGGGGCATCGGCCCTCACTGTAGTGAAGCAGATACCGCTGAACTTGGGCGGGTGCCGGGCGAACTGAATCGCATAGCCGAGGCTGATGGTCCGCAGAAGCCAGCGAGACGGGCTGGGTAGCGCTGACCAATCGCCCAGAAACCGTACCAGCGGGACCACAGCCGTACCCACAGTGGGGCAGCGAGGTGGAACACAGGGACCCAGCTCGGGCGGCTTGTGAGCAGGCCGGAGAGGGGTGTGAGTGTGGGGTGCAAGGCTCACCTGGTTCCACGGGGTTGGCAGAGGGTGCGTGAGTAGGGCCTTTGTTGACGCTCTACAGCCGCCCACTGCTGCCGGCTGGCGAAGGAGGAGGATGAGTGAGGTCCGGCGTTGGTCCGGCGTTAGTCCGTCCGCAACTCTCCGTGTCCTCCTGGGACCCAGAGATAAAGGAAACTGCGCTCTTGTCGAGAATTTGGGTACCGTCGGCCGTGAGGGCAACGGCGGGAAAAAATGAAACAAAAGATTCTCCACCCGGCCCTCCTCCGGGGGAGGGGGTGGTGCGTTCACCATCTCCCGAAGAGCAGATCCTTCCATCCCTGGGTCGCCTGTCTCAGGGCCGCTTGCTTCTCTGCTTGCCGCCAGGTTTGACGGGGGCCTGGACAGGCGAGGCGGCCCGCCCACGCCCAGCTCCACAATGCCGCTTTGCTGAAGGCTGCTGTGGATGTGGCGCTGGAGCGGGGGCGGACGCGGGGGCCCAGCCTCGGTGACGAGCACGATGGGGAGCTGCAGCCGGCGGACGGGTGGAGGCAGCAGCTACCCGCCGGGGCAGGATGTGTCGGATCGCCTCAGTCTGCTTCTGGGCAGTCGAGAACTGCTGGGCAAAGCTCTCGTCTGCGTCGCCGAAGAGGCCGGTCTGGGACACAGGGGAATTGAGGAACCGAACCTTGTCGTTGTCCCTCATATCTGCCAGACACAGCCAGAAATGGCGCTCCTGGACCACAAGCGTGGACATCGCACGACCCAGAGAACTCGTGGTGACCTTCGTCGCTCGGAGCGCGAGGTCAGTGGCGGTTCGGAGCTCTTTCAGAACTTCCGGATTGTGACCACCCTAGTGCAGATCCTTCAGTGCCTTAGCCTGGTGCACCTGCAGTAATGCCATAGCATGTAAGGCGGAAGCAGCTTCCCCGCAAGCCTTATAGGCACTGCCGGTTAGACCAGACGAATGCCTACAGGCCCGGGAAGGAAGTACCGGGTCTCCCCTCCAGGAGGGGGCGGACTTAGGACACAATTGCATCTCTACCGCCTGCTCCACTGGGGGGATCACCGAATACCCCTTCGCTGCACCTCCGTCGAGGGTGGTGAGGGAGGAGGAGCCCGCCGGCCGGTTTCTGTCAGTAAAAGGTGCCGTCTACGACCTGGTGAGCTCGTCATGCACTTCCGGGAAGAAAGGCACGACCTGGTGAGCTCGTCATGCACTTCCGGGAAGAAAGGCACCGGGGCAGGGTGCTGAGAACTAGCGTGAGCCACCCCGAGAAACCAATCATCCAGCCTTGACGGCTGCCAGGTAATGACTGCACCCAGAAACACACGGGTGAAAACGGCATCCTTATAAGGACGATCCGTCGTCTTTATAAAGACGCACACGTGGAGCTCTTTTAGAGAAATTTGCTCTTTAGGAAATGCTCTTTTAGTGCTGAGGCGCACAGGGGAGATGGCCGCTTGCAACACGACAGGGGGTAGTGCAGCCTGAAGTGTGCAACCCGCTCGACACTGGAACGACCACCGCTGAAGCGCCGTCTCGCCAACACAGAAAGCTTCCGAGAGCGTGCTGAACTCGTAGTTCTCGAAATGAATATAGAGCAGAACGATGTTGTTGCTCGGTTCCGAAGCGAAAAGCTGGTATGCATTGCACCTGCTGCCTTATTATACTCACGCTGTGATCAGCGGCAGCTGGATGCAATAATTGCATGCCAATGTGCATTGGCTCGTTTAGTTTACACTCAAAGTAGATTGGTCTATCGAAGCGATATCCCAATTCGTCGGTCACCGACGTGACTCGGAGTGACCGACTGAAAGGGAACTATATAATATGAAGAACTATAATAAGAAGATAAGATAAACCATATATTGTCGTAGTCATGTGTTAGTTACGTTGAATCAATGAAAGCAGTTCAATCTTCTGTTTCCTGGAACTTGTAACTCAAAGGTTGCGGGGTTTGAGTCTTTGTACCGGCAGGGATTGTAGGTGGGGGAGTGAATGACCAGCGCTCTCTTCCACCCTCAATACCACGACTGAGGTGAGACCCTTGAGCAAGGCAAGGAACCCCCAACTGCTAAATGCAGAGCACAAATTCCACCATACTTGGCCATGCATTACGTCCTTTCCTTACCGTCCTTTTCTTTGCAGGGATAAAAGTTTATTCATGGCTGGGAGCCCACTGGTCACAACAACCACGAGAGACTCTCTGAACAGAAAGATACATTTACATTTAGGCCTATACCTTGTAGTTGAGTAAAAATCAGTGTCACTCAAGTCTTATTCACTGTAATTGGCTGTACTGATCTGTTGAGTGGTTTGTCATATGACTGTTAGTTCTACTGTTTTAACCCTCTGGGGTCTGACATGCCCTGACATTTGTGCTTTTTTCAGTATCTTAAAAACTTATTAATGGCTAAAGTCTGATTACACTGTAATTAGCACAAACTGTTAAATTAAAATAAAAAATTAAATTTAACTAAATTTAAAAAACTGGGCTACAATAATATGTGAGCAGCATGAATGTACAACGTTTATGTGTGGTTAGTGAAAAACTACAATTTTTAAGTCACTGAAATAAACCCACGAATCACATACAGAACATATGTTCACAAGAATTTTGACTGGATGTGATAGACTAGAGTTTTTGCTCCGAAATGATGTGAAAATCATCATGTTCACTCGTTCACAGAAAACAATATATTGATTTAACCTTTGCAAAACATGTTTTGTGTTAGAAAGGCCGTATGCGAGGGACGTTTGCAGGTGTTGCAGGGCCCGCCATCTTGCAATCTCAGTGATAATTGCTGCCTTTTAAATAGGGTTTGTCAGATAATTAAAGGGGTCATCGGATGCCCACAAGTTGATATGATTCTTTAGGGTCTTAATGAAAAGTCTATAACATACTTTGGTTAAAATTTCTTAATGGTAGTGTAAAGAACACCCTTTTTACACTGTCAAAAACAGCTCTTGTCTTAGGAGACATTCTTGTCTACACCTGCTCTGGCATTGAAACAATGGCGGACTGTTCACAACTCACTCAGGACGGTTCTATGCTTAAACGCCAGTGTTCGTCTACAGACATGGGGGGGCCTGTACAGAACTACGTCACTCTGCCAATAATCTGTGAACTGCTTGATCTGAGAAAGGGGTTATTATTTATCAGGATTTAAAAAAAAAACACTGGGTGGATTTTGGTTGTGTCCACACACTGCCAAGACACATTTCAGTTCAAACAACATGTAAAAGTGAATTTTGCATCCGATGACCCTTTTAAAGAAATTAGCACCAGGGGCCAGATTAACACCAATAACTTGGAGGTATCTGTATGTGTTCTCTAATTTTGATCAGAGGTCTTTTTTAAATATCTCATTTAAGTTTTCTTATACTGTGCTTCAGAATACAATTGATTTATTAATATGCTTCAAAAACTGCCCTTCTACCCCTGTTAGGATAACTTCAAATAGGACTAAGCAGTGACCTTAAAATTTAGGAAATTATAGGCTGTTCTCTCATTTTGATCTCCACTGTATGCATGTATGTATATTTGTATATGTACACTACCAGTCAACTTACCAACTTACACTTACCAAGCCTGCATTAATTTGATCCACTACTGATTACTGTTTTTGGTTTACTTTGGATCAAATAAATGCAGGCTTAGTGAACAGAAGAGACTTCTTTAAAAACATTAAACATCTTACTTTTCAAAAACTATATATATATAACTATATATTTTTTCTCATTAACCTACACTCTGTACCTCATAATGACAAAGTGAAAACATCATTTTAGAAATGTCTGTAAATTTATTAAAAAGAAAAAACTGAAATATCACATTTACACAAGTATTCAGACCCTTTGCAACAACACTTGAAATTTAGCTCAAGTGCCTCCCATTTCTCTTGATCATTGCTAAGATGTGGTAAATTAAATTGATGACATGATTTGGAAAGGCACACACCTCTCAGCTGACAATGCATATCAGAGTGAAAACCAAGCCATGAGGTCAAAGGAACTGCCTGCAGAGCTCAGAGACAAGATTGTATCGAGGCACAGGTATGGGGAAGGCTACAAAAAAAATTATGCTGCACTGAAGGTTCCCAAGAGCACAGTGGCTTCCATAATTCGCAAATGGAAGAAGTTTGGCACAACCATGACTCTTTCCAGAGCTGGTTGCCCAGCCAAACTGAGCAATTGATGGAGAAGGGCCTTGTCTAGATTGGTGACCAAGAACATGATTGTCACTCTAGTTGAGCTCCATGATCATATGTGGAGATTGGTGAAACCTACAGAAGGACAAACATCACTGCAACACTCCACCGATCTGGGCTTTATGGCGGTGTGGCCGATCTCAATCCTCTCCTCAGGCAGAGTACCAAGTAAAGTGTGCTGGTAGCAGCCTCATGCTGTGGGGCTGTTTTTCAGCAGCAGGGCCTGAGGCCTGAGTCAGAGTAGAAGATAAGCTCAATGCACCAAAATATTGAGTTAGCCTTAATGAAAACCCAGTCCAGAGCATTCAGAACCTAAGACCGGGCCGAAGGGTCACCTTCCAACAGGACAATGACCCTAAGCACACAGCAAGAGTATGCTTCAACTAAGTACTGAGTACTGAATACTTATGTGAATGTGATTATTTCAGGGTTTTTCTAAAATTGTTTTCACTTTGTCATTATGAGGTACGAAGTGTAGATTAATGAGAAAAAAATGAATTTAAACATTTGTAGTATCAGGCTGCAACATAAAATTGGAAGAAAAAAAAAAGTGAAGGGAGTCTGAATACTTTCTGAATGCACTGTGTGTGTATATATGTACAGAATGTAAAAGTCATGAAAAAGTTCATTGGCCATTGTTAGAAAAAAAAACGTGTGTGTGTGTGTGTGTTTCTAACAATGGCCACATTTTTTACTCTA
>NW_015536563.1:50204-52726 GCF_001515605.1 Sinocyclocheilus anshuiensis
GTGATATTTCAGTTTTTCTTTTTTAATAAATCTGCAAAAATGTCAACGATTCTGTGTTTTTCTGTCAATATGGGGTGTTGTGTGTACATTAATGAGGAAAAAAAATTAACTTAAATTATTTTAGCAAATGGCTGCAATATAACAAAGAGTGAAAAATGTAAGGGGGTCTGAATACTTTCCGTACCCACTGTATATATACAGTGCATTCAGAAAGTATTCAGATCCCCTTCACTTTTTTCAATGTTGTTATGCTGGAGCCTGATACTACAATTGTTTAAATACATTTTTTTCTCTCATTAATTTCCACTCCATACCTCATAATGACAAAGTGAAAACAGAATTTTAGAAATTTCTGTAAATTTATTAAAAAGAAAAAACTGAAATATCACATTTACACAAGTATTCAGACCCTTTGCAACAACACTTGAAATTTAGCTCAAGTGCCTCCCATTTCTCTTGATCATTGCTAAGATGTGGTAAATTAAATTGATGACATGATTTGGAAAGGCACACACCTCTCAGCTGACAATGCATATCAGAGTGAAAACCAAGCCATGAGGTCAAAGGAACTGCCTGCAGAGCTCAGAGACAAGATTGTATCGAGGCACAGGTATGGGGAAGGCTACAAAAAAAATTATGCTGCACTGAAGGTTCCCAAGAGCACAGTGGCTTCCATAATTCGCAAATGGAAGAAGTTTGGCACAACCATGACTCTTTCCAGAGCTGGTTGCCCAGCCAAACTGAGCAATTGATGGAGAAGGGCCTTGTCTAGATTGGTGACCAAGAACCTGATTGTCACTCTAGTTGAGCTCCATGATCATATGTGGAGATTGGTGAAACCTACAGAAGGACAAACATCACTGCAACACTCCACCGATCTGGGCTTTATGGCGGTGTGGCCGATCTCAATCCTCTCCTCAGGGAAGACACATGAAAACACACTTGGAATTTGCAAAACAGCACCTAAAGGAACCTCAGACTCTAAGAAACAAGATTCTCTGGTCTGATGAACCTCAATTCTAAGCATCATGTTTGAAGAAAACCAGCTCTGCTCATCACCTGCAGAGTACCATCCCAAAAGTAAAGTGTGCTGGTAGCAGCCTCATGCTGTGGGGCTGTTTTTCAGCAGCAGGGCCTGAGGGACTCGTCAGAGTAGAAGAAAAGCTCAATGCACCAAAATATAGAGATAGCCTTAATGAAAACCCAGTCAAGAGCATTCAGAACCTCAGACTGAGCAAAAGGTTCACCTTCCAACATGACAGTGACCCTAAGCACACAGCCAAGGCAACACAGGAGTGGTTTAGGGACAACTCTGTGAATGTCCTAGAGTGGCCCAGCCAGAGCCCTGAATTGAACCCTATCGAACATCTCTGGAGAGACCTGAAAATGGCTGGCCGACGGTACCCATCCAACCTGACCGAGCTTGAGAGGATTTGAAAAGAAGAATGGCAGAAAATCCTCCAATCCAGGTGTGCAAAGCTTGTTGCATCATACCCAAAAAGACTCGAGGCTGCAATTGCTGCCAAAGGTGCTTCAACTAAGTACTGAGTACTTATGTAAATGTGATATTTCAGTTTTTTCTTTTTAATAAATTTACAGAAATTTCTAAAATTCTGTTTTCACTTTGTCATTATGAGGTATGGAGTGGAAATTAATGAGAGAAAAAAATGTATTTAAACAATTGTAGTATCAGGCTCCAGCATAACAACATTGAAAAAAGTGAAGGGGATCTGAATACTTTCTGAATGCACTGTATATATACAGTGGGTACGGAAAGTATTCAGACCCCCTTACATTTTTCACTCTTTGTTATATTGCAGCCATTTGCTAAAATCATTTAAGTTAATTTTTTTTCCTCATTAATGTACACACAGCACCCCATATTGACAGAAAAACACAGAATTGTTGACATTTTTGCAGATTTATTAAAAAAGAAAAACTGAAATATCACATGGTCCTAAGTATTCAGACCCTTTGCTCAGTATTTAGTAGAAGCACCCTTTTGATCTAATACAGCCATGAGTCTTTTTGGGAAAGATTATATATATATATATATATATATATATATATACACTGTACACGCACACCTTATCGTATATAATAAAACAAAATTTCATGCTTCATGTTATGTTGAAGGTATATTAGTTTATACACATCAGCATGTATTTTTAGAAATTAAAAACGTTTTACTAGCACTGGTGTAAATGACTGAAACATTAAATAAACATTATGTTATGATATACGTTAAAGGTCAGAATTACAAACCCCCTTGGTAAATATGAGCAAATAAGGCTGTGAAAATTAATCTGCATTTTTATATTTTTTAATTATTTTGATCTATAATTTTAATGATCTTTTATTTATTTATTTTATATAATATTTAATTATTATTATTATTATTGTTATTATTATTATTATTATTACTATAAACACAGGAAATATTAAGATAATACAGTTTTATTCAATGGGGGGTGGAAAGAGACCTGTATAATGAATGAGGGGAGGAGACCCCCCCCCCCCAC
>NW_015536563.1:52859-56947 GCF_001515605.1 Sinocyclocheilus anshuiensis
TTACTGCTGCAAATAGTTACCACTCATTTAACACTCAATCAATTCTTAATATCTACTTTCTATTATCATTTTCAGATGAAGAAGATTCATCATCAGATTCAGGATGTTTGAGAATCTTGCTGCTTGGGAGGACAGGAAGTGGAAAGTCTGCAACAGGAAACACTATCCTCGGAAACGATGAGTTCCACAGTGAAGCAAGTTCACGTTTGGTGACCACTGTTTGTCAGAAGAGAGTTGGTGAAGTTGATGGTCAATCAGTAGCTGTTATTGATACTCCAGGACTCTTTGACCCCTCACTGACAAATGAACAAGTGCAGGAAGAAATAATGAAGTGTATTTCACTGTCAGCACCTGGACCACATGCGTTCATCATTGTGCTGAACGTGGAAAAAATCACTCCAGAGGAGAAAGACACTTTAGACGTGATCAAGATGATCTTTGGCTCAAAAGCAGCAGATTTCTGCATTGTTCTCTTCACTAGAGGAGATGAACTGAAACAACAAACAATAGAGCATTATGCAGAGAAAAGTAAAAATGCTGAATTCAAGACACTGATCAGTGACTGTGGAAACAGATTCCTGGCTTTTAACAACACAGAAACACAAGATCAGACACAAGTTACTCAGCTGTTAAATATGATAGAAGAGATGAAGAAGTCTAATCAGGGCCGATACTTCACTAATGAGATGTTTGAAAAGGGAGGGATCGCCATTGAACAGAAAATGGAAATGCTAGAAGAGAATAAAAGAAAAAATCTGTTTCAAGTTGAAGAATTAAAAGCCAAATATGACATGGAAATCAAAAGGATGGGAGAGAGACTGGAAGAGAAGAAACAAAGGAAAGAAGAGGAAAGAGAGAGACTGAAGAACAAGTTCAGAGAACAAGAGGAAACACTCAGGAGAGAGTTTGAGGAGAAAGAAAAATCTGAGCTGAAGAAACGAGAGATGAAGGAGGATCAGAAACAATCAGAAGAAGAGGGAAAAAAACAAAGAGCTGAATATGATCAAAGAATAGACGAGATGAAGAGAGAGATGGAAAATCAGAGAATACAGTATGAAAAACAGCTTACAGAAAGAGAAGAAGAAGATAGAAAGAGAGAAGAAGAATATAAACAAGATCAAGAACATATGAAAAATGATCATGAAAACATCATGACAGAGTTAAGAAAAAAACATGAAGAGGAAATAAAAAAGAGAGATTCAGAGGAACAAATGATGAAGGAACAAGAAGAGAAAGAAAGAGAAGAATGGAAGAGAAAAATAAAAGAGGCTGAAAATGACAAAGAGACTCAAGAGGAAATGAAACGACAGCAGAGAGAATGGGAGGAAAAGAAGAACAGAGAGAAGAGAGAACGAGAGGACGAGGAAAGAGAGAGACACAATGAACAGCTGAGAGAAAAACAAGAAGAACTGGAGAACAAGAGAAAGAAATACGAAAGAGAGAGAAAAGAAGAAGAACAGAGGATAGAGAAAGAGGGAGAGAAACTGAAAAGAGAGAGAGAACAGAAAGAAAGAGAATATAAAGAGAATATAAATGAAATGGAGAGACATTATGAGCAGCTGGAGCGAGAGAGAAAAGAGGAGTGGAGGAGAAGAAAACAAGAGGATGAAGAGAGACGAGTGGAGAAGAGAAAGAGATGTGAGAAAATGATAGAAGATCTGAAACGAGAGCAAGAGGAGGAGATCAAGAGAAGAGAAAGAGAGGAGACAGAAAGAATAGACAGAGAAGAAAAAGAGTGTGATGAAATGAAACAGAAACATGAAGAACAAATAGGGAAGATGAAGAAGAAACATGAAGATGAAGCCAGAAAACAAAAAAAAGAATTGATACATTTAAGAAATAGAAAAGAGCAGCAGGTTCAGGAGCTCAAGGAGAGACTTGAACAACTAAATGAAGTGAAAAGGTTAAGAAAGGAACTAAAAGATAAATGGTCATGCCATGTGATGTGAAACATTTTTAATATACTGTATATGGATGAGTAAAGGTCAACTGATTTTACAGATACCGATAACTAGATTACACCACACTGGCCGATAACTGATTAATCAACCGATAGTTTTAAAATGGAAACTGAATGTGGGAGGGGATTTAAACTGCTTAATGGACCCACTTTTAGATACATTTTCTGCAGGTGGTACGTTTCCATCTAAGCAAGCTGGGTTGCTAGTGGACATTTGAGCTGATTTGGGATGTATTGACGTCTGGCGAATACTTAATTATGGTGTTAAAGGTTTCTTGTGAGATCTCTGATCAGGCACCATTCTTTATGGAACTCCTACACGTTGAAAAAAGTGTCTCAATTTGGTAGGTGGAGATTTCATCCTTTCATATTT
Organism: Sinocyclocheilus anshuiensis; assembly: GCF_001515605.1. NCBI lineage: Eukaryota > Metazoa > Chordata > Actinopteri > Cypriniformes > Cyprinidae > Sinocyclocheilus > Sinocyclocheilus anshuiensis. The sequence continues at coordinate 55,193 of NW_015536563.1, forward strand.
TCATTCAGAATTTAAACTTTTCTACAAAATCAAAAATACCATAGAGGTTTCTCCTTCAACGTTGCAGGAAAAGTATTTTCTCGGGGCATTATTATTGCATATGAAAGTAAGAAGAAACGAGATAGTCTAGAAAAGCAGCGAGTACTGGAGCTGCAGTTGGCTGGGGCTGAGGGAGAGTATGTATGAAATGGAAACCCATCTAATACCAAACTAAATAAAACTTTAGCTGCAAGAGCGGTGCCTAACTCCTTTCTTACTCAGGAAGCACGTCAGAATATTTGGTTTGTCAAACAAAAATAGTGAGTTTGGCAATAAGCCAGGCAAATACTTGGCCTCGCTGGTGAAAAAGAGGGCTGGCTCACTAAATATGTATCAGACTCTTCAGGCCAAAAAAAGATTTAATAGCACGAGTATCAAACTTATATTCAAAAACGTTTTACGCTGACTTACACACCAGCAAAAAAAAAAAAAAGTGAATAGGGCTGAGTTGATTAAAAGTTTTTTTTTTCCAAAATTAATTGATCAAAAATGTGATGTGCAAAGAAAAGAGCTAAATGGGCCTATAGGTAAAAAGGAACTCATGGAGGCTTTGCAAACTGCACGTTTAGGGAAAGTGCCAGGACCTGACAATTTTAGCATAGAGTTTTATAAAGAATTGTAACCTTTGGTTACTGGAACCGCTGCTCCAGATGTTTAATTTTTCTTTTGAATTAAATTCTCTAACTATATCTCTTAGAGAGGCTAATATTAGTCTTATACTTAAAAAAGGGAAACCAGAGGATAAATGCTCTTCATACAGGCCTATTAGCCTTCTGAATACTGATTTGAAATAGCTAAAAGTTGTCTCATTTTTAATATATGCTCTGAGATTACAGTCTGAAAGATAAGATACTGCCAAGTATTATGTCAAGGTTCGTTCACAGATACTGCTCTAGTGATATGCGAAGATTGCTTAATATTATTAAATTATCGCAATATCAAAATCTTAATAGTATGGTTATTTCTTTAGATGCTGAAAAAGCATTCGTTGTGCTGAATGGGAGTTTTTGTTTTATACATTTAATTTTTTCGAGATGGGGATACTTTTACACAATTAGTCAAGACAATGTTCGATAGTTCAGTAGCAGCAGTTATTACAAATGGCATTCTGAGAGTTTCTTAGGATTAGGCTCTAGAATGGGTAAACCTTGCTTTTTTGCTATGGTTATTGAACCAATGATTTTTGTACTTATTTCAAATTATCCCAATTCTCCTAAATTGCACTATAATTAAACATATTAATGGCTGGTTTAGCTCTTTTATTTGGAACCAGAAGAAACCAAGACTGAAACTAAGATGCAACCTCCTGGAAATAAAGGAGGTCTTGCAGTTCCAGATGTTAGGTTGTATCAGTATATTTTTGAAGGGGTGAGAAATTATCCAGATTTAGTTGGGTTAGGCATTGCATCATTCAACTTAAGCATGGAACACACTACACAATTTTTGCCCCAATTTTCCGCCAATTTACAGTCTGGATAAGTTGTCTCTAGTTGCCAAAAGTCAGAGTCAGTCTACAGACGGGAGTTAAAGGGGTCATATGATGCGATTTCAATTTTTCCTTTCTCTTTGGAGTGTTACAAGCTCTCGGTGCATAAAGAAGATCTGTAAAGTTGCAAAGACTAAAGTCTCAAATCCAAAGAGATATTCTTTATAAAAGTTAAAGGGGTCATATGATGCGATTTCAAGTTTTCCTTTCTCTTTGGAGTGTTACAAGCT
>NW_015536563.1:57061-57381 GCF_001515605.1 Sinocyclocheilus anshuiensis
GCATAAACACATTTCATTACACCAAATACACAAAATAATGTTCTTTTTAGCAGCATCATATGACCCCTTTAACAGATTCCATTGAAAATCGTGTGTATGATGGTTACAGACTCTGATTTTTTTGCTTCAGACTTTGATTCCATCCAGTCAGAGGATATCAAACATGTTTGATATACAGGTGCATCTCAATAAATTAGAATGTCGTGGAAAAGTTCATTTATTTCAGTAATTCAACTCAAATTGTGAAACTCGTGTATTAAAGGGGTCATATGATGCAATTTAATTTTTTCCTTTCTCTTTGGAGTGTTACAAGCTCTTGG
>NW_015536563.1:57456-63288 GCF_001515605.1 Sinocyclocheilus anshuiensis
TTTCACAATTTGAGTTGAATTACTGAAATAAATTAACTTTTCCACGGCATTCTAATTTATTGAGATGTACCTATATATACATCATGTTTTATTTCAGGAATATCACGATTGACGATTTTATCACGATTCTCTGCCATGTTGGTTTTACTAATTTGCAAGTTGTCTGAGCATTAAAGCCAACCCAATTTCTCTATTTTAAAAACAAAGCCTTGCAAGGCCTCACAATTTGAGTTGAATTACTGAAATAAATGAACTTTTCCACGACATTCTAATTTATTGAGATGCACCTGTATTCAGCCGATTTTACAACACATGTTGTTTTCATTTCTCATGTGTCTCAGCAACAAGGCGCATGTTTCTGCATGAGTTTGTTGTGATCGGAACAACTGAAATGTCTGGTAGTGTGTGATCCTCAATCATGTAGTGTATGATGGCCAGTTTTTCTATTATTTTACTATTTACAAAGTCGGTAAATGTATGATACCTAGTGTTTTAAAAATCTGTTCAGATTTTAAAAGTTGTGTAGTGTATTCCAGCCTTTGGGTGATGGTTTACCCATCTCTCTGGCCTGTCTCCCATTTGTTTTAGATGTTAAGAAAATCTCTCTCTGGTCTAGGGCAGATCACCAAAATAGGCAGAAGTTCACCTCAAGAATGAAACAAAGTGGTGTTGAAAACACGCTTTCTATATAAAGCATACAGACTTAATTAGAGCCACAGAAAGCCTCATTGTCCGAATTCACTCATTAATTTTCATTCACTCCTTCAAGCTGAACTATATTAGGGGACTAATGTATCCAGCATTAGGGAAAAAACCAATGTCAGCTGTTCATGAACTGTAAAATATCTCACTCCAGTGGATGAAACCTGAGATGCTGATGCAGGATCTACATATTCTTAATAGCAACCTCTGTGAGTAGCTAAAAGAGAGAAACCAGAAATGTATTCATTTATACTCAGTTAATCATATAGGTTAATAATTTTTCTTTCAGCTATTCCTTTTAATAATATAATCATTTATTATACATTTTAATAATTTAATCATTTAATATATTTCTTAATATATTATGTGTTATTTTGTAGTGCGTGCTATTGTTGTTTAATCTAGCGGTGATTGTTCACTGCAGGTGCAAAACTGTAGTGCCGCTAGTTTCATTTAGTGTATTGCCAATATATATATATACATGAACACATATACACGCAATTACAGTTGGAAAAGGAAAGCTTTGTTTCTGAATGCCCAAAATAAATATATTCTTTCAGTTTAGTAAACTTTTCTAAACCCTACCAGTATAATCACAATGAAAGTATCCAAACTGTATATGGCAACTGCATTGCATCCAGTGTGTAAACAATATGATGTACTCCCCAAATCCAGCATAAACTCTGCATATTTTTAAATGATTAAGACAGACATCACTACCTGAACCTCACAGTGATTTGCTGCCGCACACATTTTTTGCTTGATATTTGCATAAAGTGGATCTAATATTTCTGACTTGGGATTCAATCTAACAGTGATCACAATGACACTTATAAATCACAACTAACAGTTTGGAGAGAGTTTTAAAGGAAGCTTTTATTTACTTTGGGTGTTGTATTCATTTAATTATCTGTTACATGATTACTGTAATCTGAACATTATTCTGAAATTACACTGTATTTTCTGGTGACAACTGTTAACATTTTCTGGTGACTAAACAAAAAAAAAACAAAAAAAATTAATTAATAAATAAAATTCCTCATTAACCCAGATCATGTGATGATGTTAGTCCTTTATCACTGAGATTCTGAACAGTAACCAAAATAATGCATTTTACAAACCATTTAACAGTTTGTAGAGAAATATTGTTCACCATTAAAAGTGTTCCTCACTAAACAAGCTGCTCCTGCATAAGCACCACCATCACACATGCTAAATTTTAAACTATATAATTGCTTTCTACATATTGAGTAATTATACTAAGCATGTAGAAAGTGATTTTTAACATAAGTAATACAAGAACTTTTCCATGTGCCAATATTAATAATAGATATATATGATGGGCACTTACGCAGAAGACTTACGGTCTTCAAATTACAGATCCAAGAGATAACACATAAATCGAAAACAAAATTGGTCCTAATATGGAGCCCTGCGGAACACCACAAATAATTGTATAGGCCATAAGGTGAAGCCGTTTTTTCGTTTAAACCCGTTCCCATACATGGAGCACTAAATTATTTTCATTCCAATAAAAATATCTATTGGTTTTGAGTGAGAAAATAAGTTCTCTATGTGTAATCCTGCAGTTTATTTTTTATTAGAGTTTAAAGTCGACAATAGTTCTTTCCTGGTGTAATCGTATTTTGATCGCGAGTGATGAGGCTTCGTGTCACGTGCTTCCCGCTAGACCAATAAGGTGGCCACTTTTCGGAACGACATGTAAACATGAGTCCAAGATGTCTGCGCCCTTGTCGTCACTACGAGTAGTGAAGAAGAGGAACTTACGCCAGACCTCGTTCAAAACTATGTCAAATGTATTTTAAACAACGCTATAAGCCTCACAACGCTATAATCTCACATCCATAAACAAAGAAAAAACAAAGGATTTTACACGCACATGGTGGATATATTCAGAAACAGCGTTAACCAGTGGCTTGGCTTCCAGGATAAGAATCAGAAAATAGCAGAGACATACAAACATTTTCTCTACTTTGTGCATACATTTTAAGAAAATGGACAAGTACATTACTGTGGCAGGCAAACACCAGAAGGACCATCTTTCACAGGCAGAAATGTTTTCAGCAGGTACATAAAAACAAAGTACACACACGTTTGAACTGTTATGCCATATGCTGGGTACCATGGCTACCTTTCAATTAGACTATTTATTTAATAATTATTGTACAGTCAGAGTCAGATTTGCATGTTGATATTTTGCATACAGCTACAGCCAGAACACTCAGTATTGTTTAACTGCAAACACAGTTTTTCATTTAATGGTTATTATTTACAAATTAATTTCATTATAGTTTTTTTTTATTATTATTTATTTACAGGCCAGATGCTGAAAGTGATAGGCTGAGATGAAAGAAGATTCTGTGCCTCTGGAGGTGCGATACCACAAGTCCTGTTACAGACAGTATACCAGGGGCCCGTTTCAATAAGTTGAAACTCAAACTCTGAGTTTGACTTACCCTGAGATGGGAAACTCTGAGTTTTCGGTTTCAGAACAGCTAAATTGTGCTAGTTCAGTCGACTCTGAGTAGGTTGACTGAGTTTAGCGTGTGCACCATGACTGTGAGAAGTCATGATCAGTCATGCCAGTGCTCCTGTGGCTCAGTGGTAGAGCATTGCGTTAGCAGCGCAAAAGGTTGTGGGTTCGATTCCCAGGGAACACACATACTGATAAAACATGTATAGCCTGAATGCACTGTAAGTCGCTTTGGATAAAAGCGTCTGCTAAATGCATAAATATAAATATATATAAATATATGATCAATGGAGCTCCGGAATTATGATTCACCATGGCAACAGCACCAACAAAAAAACGTCTGCATACTTCTGAGTCAATAAATAACTTTAATTCTTAATCACTGTTATAATATCAGAGGTAAAAACGGTAAATTATTTAAATGGTATCCCGGCAAAAAAAAAAAAAAGAAGATCGTAGCAGCATCTAAAAATGAATTATAAAAACACAGTTCAATCAAGGTAAAGCTTTAAGCATAACAGTTTCATGGGTGTAGGCTACATGACTTTGAAAAGATTTGACATATTAATTATCATTCAGTGACTATTTCAATGCGCAGCAGGTTTTTTTCCACATAGTTTAATGCTTTTTTCACATAGGCTTATTAAATATTCTCTAATCAAACCTGTTACATTTCTTAATTAGAGTAATGAAATTAACAACTGACTTGTAGGCCTACTCAGTCGACAGCAAGAAGGCAAAGGCTCGCAAAATGATGGGAGAACCTGCACCAGCACCACTGACAGATGAAGAGGAGATGGTTAAGTAGAAGAATTTTTAAATCCAAAAGGAAAAAGAATAACTGTTGCTTTTGTATTTGTAGAAAATAAAGATGACCAAATAAATTGTGAATAATTTCTGTTTATTTAACAGCTGTGGTGGTGGATTACTTCCATACAGTAATCTGATTGAAAGGAGTGAAATTATTTCCTTATGAAATGAACTCTTCATGAAGCCAATACTCAGGAACTCACACAAAACAGACTCCATGCAATAAAACTTATCTGGAGAAGAAATCTTCAAAGAGAGCAAACAACACCTCTCTCCTCGCTCATTTATGACCCTCTTCTCCTCCTGCCCTCTCTGCCTCTCCCTCTTTCCCCCCAAAAGGTTTCACTCAAAGTTAATTAAGAATATGCATATTCCACATATCATGTATTTTGTGAACCTGTTGTTTTCCCCCTTCATGTTTGATATCGTTCTAAAGGTCTCTGTGCGATTGGTAAAATGGTCTCAATTTCACAGTAATCACTTGTATTATGAGAAATATTGAAAACTTTTGTAGAATTTAGGGGTGTGTTCCTCTTTAGGGGTCTGTGGGAATGTTTATCTATCTCCAGCCAGGTGCGACCTTGGGTCACGAAAACCTAGAAAACCAAAAGGTTAAGGTTGTTGACTCTATCTCTCTCTCCTCTCCACCTGTAGCTGGTGTGTGGTGAGCGCACTGACGCCGTTGTCCTTTGGCTGCCGTCGCATCATCCAGGTGGATGCTGCACACTGGTGGTGGTTGAGGAGAGACCCGCCCCATATGATTGTAAAGAGCTTTGGGTGTACAGCAATACACAATAAAGCACTATATAAATGCTATATAACGCTATATAAGAAGTTTATTCTCTAAAACACACGATTACTTTGCTGTAAGTGTTCTTTGAAATACTTAGGTAAAACGTTGTTGATGCTATGCATTTTAGACCGTGTGTTTTCTGTTAAATTAGGATAGCTGTTACATGTGTGACTATGTTAAATTTGTTTGTATATGTAATATTTAACGTGTTTAAATGCAAAAAGAAAACAAAATATCATCGCTGTCAAAAATGCTATTTGATATACGATATACAGTGAACTTTTCATATCAGCAGACAATATCCCATACAAAATATTCCCACAAAACAAAAGTGTCGCATCACCGAGATTTTTGGTGGTGTAAACAATTTATTCTAAAGCAATATTTTCATCAGTTTTCTGTCAGCTTTTACATACTTAAATCTGCATGTTTTTAATATTTACCACAGGATGTCATTTACCTTTATAAAGGCCAATATTTTTTTTTACCTTATTAAATGTATGCGTCATCTTTCAAGTCAAATTCTTACAATTGATCAAGAAATTTAATACACTACAGGGCTGTTACCAATCAAATTAAATAATTACAAAATTACAACAGCAATAAATAATGTTATGGGATTAATGATTAATGTTTTATGTTGCAAATTTTGAACATACAAATATTTAGTGAGGCCAACAGGGGGTGCTCACCCTGTGGTCTGTGTGGGTCCTAACGCCCCAGTATAGTGATGGGACACTATACTGTAAAAAGCACCGTCCTTTGGATGAGCCGTTAAACCGATGTCCTGACTCTCTATGGTCATTAAAAATCCCATGGCACTTCTCGTAAAAAGAGTAGGGGTGTAAGCCCGGTGTCCTGGCCAAATTCCCTTTACTGGCCCTTGTCAATCATGGCCTCCTAATAATCCCTATCCATTGAATTGGCTCTATGTTTCTCTCTCCTCTCCACCTGTAGCTGGTGTGTGGTGAGCGTACTGGCGCCGTTGTCCTGCGGCTTGGCCTGCGGCCTCTTTCCCCCCCCCCCCCCTCTT
>NW_015536563.1:63457-63634 GCF_001515605.1 Sinocyclocheilus anshuiensis
GTTTGGCCCCCCCCCCCCATATGATTGTAAAGAGCTTTGGGTGTACAGCAATGCACATTAAAACGCTATATAAATGCCTCATTCATTCATTCATTCAAGAAAATCAGTCACTGTTGTCATAGCACTACCCACTCAGTGAGATTGGATAACACTGGGAAAACGTACCCGTTCCACTTG
>NW_015536563.1:63657-68139 GCF_001515605.1 Sinocyclocheilus anshuiensis
TGCTATGCTGATGACACTCAACTCTACCTCTCATTCCATCCTGATGATCTGACGATAGCTGCTTGCATCTCAGCATGTCTAACAGACATTTCTTGCTCGATGAAGGGCCATCACCATCAACTCAACCTTGCCAAAACAGAATTGCTTGTAGTTTCAACAAACCTCTCCATCACAATTTTACCATCCAGTTAGGCACATCAACCATAACTCCTTCAAAAACAGCCAGAAATCTTGAAGTTATGATTGATGATCAGCTGAATTTCTCAAACCACATTGCTAAAACTGCCCGGTCCTGCAGATTTGCTTTATACAACATTAGGAAAATCAGGCCCTTTCTTTCGGAACATGCTACACAACTCGTTCAACAAGAGCAACTTGTTCAAGCTCTTGTTCTGTCCAGACTGGACTATTGCAATGCTCTCTTGGCAGGTCTTCCAGCAAGTTCTATCAAACCTCTACAATTAATCTAGAATGCAGTTGCGAGATTAATCTTTAACGAGCCGAAAAGAACGCACGCCACACCGCTGTTCATCAATTTGCACCAGCTACCAATAGCTGCTTGCATAAAATTCAAGGCATTTATGTTTGCCTACAAAACCACCACTGGCTCTGCACCATTTTATCTAAATTCACTACTTCTGTCTTCTGTGACCTCTAGAAGCTTGCGTTCTGGAAGTGAACAGCGCATTATTGTTCCATCCTAAAGAGGTACAAGATCACTTTCACTGACTTTTACATTAACTGTTCCCTCCTGGTGGAATGACCTGCCAATCTGAGCAGCTGAGTCCTTAGCCATCTTCATAGGGATGTAACGATTCACTCAACTCACGATTCGATTCACAATTTTGATTTCCCGATTCGATTTGATTCACAATTGTTTTTAACAAAATAAGATTTAAGACAAATTATAAATTAAATATGACCTTTGTTTTACGGTGCTAAATTTCCTACACCTTCTACCTTATTTTATTTATTCTCAGGTTAGGTAAAGCAAGTCAAATCTGTCCTGTCTCATAAGCATTCAAATTTTCATACTTACGAAATAGATCACAGAAGACTTCTCCGTGGTCTGTTCTGCTCAAGTTTAGAAATCAGAGTCTTTTGGCAGGCAAGCTTCTTAGTTATAGTTAAGTATAAGTTTATTGTATATAGGTTAAATACGTTACAAACAAAATACTAATATAAAAAACAGAAATAAAAACAAAGATATAATAATTTACAAGCTCAGTTGTTTAGAGGCATCAATGACAAGGCCACCAGCACCGGAGAAGCTGTCACACAGAACCAGCATCTGATTTCCTCACTGCACTTCAGTCCCTTATAGACCATTTCAATGGATATTTGGTGGTTTAAGGAAGTGACGTCTTTGTTCCTTGGACGTTTCCGGTTAGTGTTTGAGCGCATTCAAAACAATGGCGGCAGGCGCTTGATGCACAGTGGGATTACGATAATTTATTTAATCCTGCTGTTTAAAATTTTTAAATTAAAATTAGATCCTTGTTGCTCGGGGGTTGGGTGCTCCCTCTGGCCTGGAACTAACATTAATTAATAAATAATCGGAAATTAAAGGGTGAAGTTTAGATTTCCGAGAAATGTGCCTGGATTGCAGCAGTGAAGCGAGAAGCAGAATCGCAACTCGCAGCTCTTGGATCTACAGCGCACATTTCGATTCAGGTAAGGAAATGCTGTTGTTTTACATTTGATTATTTGTATTTATTTACGTTAACTCTTCAAGTATTGTGCAAAATACTACCGTATTGGCCCGAATATAAGACGACCCTGATTATAAGACGACCCCCATTTTTCCAGATGTACCTTTTGGAAAAAGGCTTTTTAAAAACCAAATCTTGTTTTTTCTCAGTAAAACACATTTTGTATTCAATTATTTTCATATTGCATATTTTTCCTATTTTAATTGTTGTTTTGAAAGTATGGTAAAAACTGGTAAACTGTACCAACAATCACATTTAAAAAATATACACCTTTTGATATACCATTAAAAAAAAAAAAAACAGGTAGCCCATCTGAATTAGGACATTTAAGCTATCCATCTAATAGTAGCCCACCAAAATCGTATTAACAGTAGAAGTTAAATCTTACTGTAGTCTTCAAATCTGGGTACTGTCTTACGTTTTAAAATCACAAAGGGAGTTTGGTCGCGATCTTTACAACACGCATTACATTACGTATTTCATGGCACACTCGTTTTATGCGCATTTGGCGCCACCTATTGTTGTGGGTGTATTATTGACATGTCAAAGTCTAGACCCTGAATATAAGACGACCGCGTTTTTTCAGATGTATTTCCAAGAAAAAAACATAGTCTTATATTCGGGTCAATACGGTATTTTAAATGTTTTTGAAAGAAGTCTCTTATGCTCATCAAGCCTCCATTTATTTGATCAAAAATACAGACAAAATCAGTAATATTGTGACATATTATTACAATTTAAAATAATGGATTTCTGTTTTAATATTCTTTATATTTATTTCTGTGATGCAAAGCTGAATTTTCATCAGCCTTTACTCCAGTCTTAAGTGTCACATGATCTTTCAGAGATCATTTTAATGTGCTGGTTTGATGCTTGGTTATTGTCAGTGTTGGAAACAATTTTTTTCTGGAACCTGTGATACTTTATACAGGATTGATTGATTGAATCCTGGCAGGGATTTTCAAAATATAGAAATCTGTCCTAACAGTATGTCTTTATCATCACTTTTTAAAATTAATTTAACATTATTAAAAAAAAAATGACCCCAAACTTTTGAACAGTAATGCATAGTGTTACAAAACATTTCTATTTTAAATAAATGCTGCTCTTTTATTCTTCAAAAAATCCTAAAATTATCTCAGGTTATAAAGAGATATTAAGCAGCACAACAGTTTCCAGCACTGATAATAAATCAGCGTATTAGAATGATATCTGAAGACTGGAGTAATGATGCTGAAAATTCAGCTTTGATCACAGAAATAAATTAGTTTAAAGCATATTATCCTCTTTAATCCCAAATTTTTCTCAGACATGAAAATATCCAAATATGTCATTAGTAATCCTTTGAAATATCAATCTTTTTTTTTTTTTTTTTTTTTTGGCAGTCATCTTCTCAAGGCGCAAACAGGAATTAAACTGCTTTGATCATGTGACAATTTGCACTAAACATGTGACACTGCACATATTTAATTGAGACCATTTATGTTTTCCATATTTGCAGGAAGAGCACTAAAACATCAGTAAGTTTTTTAGAGCTTTATAAATGAAAACCTTTTTTTACGGTCACTATTTTGACCAGTGGGATTAAATGGGTTAAAATAAGAAACCATTATTTCAAATTGTATTAATATTGCAAAATATTACTGTTTTTGTCTGTATTTTTGATCAATTAAATGCAGGCTTGATGAGCATAGGAGAATTCTTTCAAAAACATTAAAAATAGTAATAGTGCCCACACTTTTGACCAGTACTTCTGTATGTGTATGAGCGTTTACAGTAAATGTGCATAAAAAAACATACATACCCACATATATACTGTATGTAGTGTGTGTGCATTTATTAATCTGCATGTAGGCTATACTTTTATCTTAAAAAAAAATATAATACAGGTTTATGCAAAACACGGTAGCCAGCATTGAATTGCATTCATCTTGTTTATTTGTGACCACATGATGGCTCAGATAGAGCATTCAAATGCATTCTCACACTGTTCCACAGCAACAAACTTGTCCAAACTAAGCACTGTCCGGAAGACTACTTTTAATGTTCTTTGTAAGTTTGCGCCTTAGAAAATTCCAATCACCGTTTATTTTATTTTATTTTTATAATACTGCAACTGTTGCATTTTCGCTAGACTTAAAAAGTACACAATTGTTTTAACAGATCTGAGATTTAAAAATGGCGCTACCGGAAATGCTTCAGGACCAGACATGCACAGTAGCGTTCCAACGCGTTTGTTATTGTTTACGTCTTTGAAATGGTCTATAGAGAGCAGGTGGATTCCAATGTCTTGTGACGTCATGAGGTCTGGAAATTCCCTAAGAAGCTCCCACAATAAGAAGCCTTCCATTTTCACATTTTTCTCCTCCGGGACTTTCTTCTTTAATGCCTCCTGCTCTGCGTCTGCAACGCAGCATTCTACAGTAACATCCCTTTTCTTCAGTTTTCTTTAGCAAAGCTCTTACTAATACATGTTTCATTTCTAGCTTTACTTTTGCTAATATATGCTAAAAATATTTGCTCAATAAATGCTTTAAAACAATTACAATATAACGTGTGGTGACTTTCTTAATAAACCTTTTTCCTAATAAAATCGCATACAATATAACGTGTGGTGTCTTTCTTAATAAACCACTTTCCAAATAAAAACGATTACAATATATGCGGATATAATACAAAGGTATTACATATTGCAAGTTTGCCTTTTTCTTTATAAGACAATTGCATATTTTCCTCAACAAGTGCAGTGATACGGTTTCTCTCTAGTGTG
>NW_015536563.1:68789-69411 GCF_001515605.1 Sinocyclocheilus anshuiensis
TAAGCGCGCATACAGTCGTGAGTTTCTGCTCGATGTCGGCAGAACCACATTTTTAGAGTTAAACTCTGCGCACGCCGAAGAGCTGCGGGATCTCGGTCTGCTCCGGAGGCCCACACCATCACTGACCCCCACTACTGCATCTCGCCCACAGCGGAGGTGCCATAAGCGGCGTGAGAGGAAGCAGAAGAGGGGTAAGCGCGGAGGTATCCGGGCTAGGCTAACGGCTAACCCCACCATCGTACTGGCTAACATACGCACTTTGGACAATAAACTGGACTACATCCAACTACTACGCTCAACTCAGAGGACTGTAATAAGTCGCCAAACCAGTTCACAAACAGATACAAGTGTGGCAGGAAGGGTCGTCAGAGGTACTTCAAGACTGTTTTACCACCACTGACTGGAATATGTTTAAGCAGGTTGCCACATACAATAACACCACAGACCTCCAGGAGTACTCAGAGACTGTCACTGCCTACATCACCAAGTGTATTGATGATGTAACAGTCACAAAGACCATCACTGTCCAGGGCCAACCAGAAGCTGTGGCTAACAGGGGAGGTCTACGGACTCCTGAAGACGCGGAACGCTGCCTTCAGAGCTGGAGATGAGGTGGGCCTGA
>NW_015536563.1:69598-70126 GCF_001515605.1 Sinocyclocheilus anshuiensis
ATCCATCCACCTCACAGGTGTGCAGTGGTGTAAAGTAACGAATTACAAATACTCTCGTTACTGTAATTGAGTAGTTTTTCTCAGGAAATCCAGCACCATCACACTGAACACTGGGGCCCCCCAAGGATGTGTGCTGAGCCCCCTCCTCTTCACTCTGCTCACTCTGCTCTGCACACCGTCACACAACTCCAATTTCTTCATTAAGTTTGCGGATGACACGACTGTGGTGACTGTGGTGAGCAACAAAGATGAGACAAACTATAGGAGCGAGGTGAGCCGCCTGGCCGGGTGGTGCAGTGACAACAATCTCTCTCTGAATGTGGAGAAGACGAAGGAGATTGTTGTTGACTTCAGGGAAGTGCGCACTCAGCATGCTCCTCCGACCGTCAATGGTGCGACTGTGGAGAGAGTGAGCAGCACCAAGTTCCTGGGTGTGCACATCACAGAGGACCTCTCCTGGACTGACAACACCACAGCACTGGCCAAGAAAGCACAGCAGCGTCTCTACTTCCTCCGCAAACTGAGAAG
>NW_015536563.1:71224-77557 GCF_001515605.1 Sinocyclocheilus anshuiensis
TCTCTGTATGTATGTGCTGTACATGTGGAAGAATTGACAATAAAGCAGACTTTGACTTTGACTGAAAAAACATCTTCATCAGTTTGACAGCAGGTGCTGCGAATGCTCACAACACAACCAAATGAAGAATTTTATTTGCAATTTTATTTTCTTTGTTCGGTTGTGTTGTGTTGTGAGCATGTGCGTGTTGTCAAATTGATGAAGTTGTTTTCTTAATTTGCAGGTGTAAAAGATGCACTTTTTTATTTATTTTTTTCATTTTTTTAAAACTCAAAGTATTTTTCTACTATAAACACTAAATCTGATGAACTGCTGATAACTTTAAATGTTGTTCAGCTTCATTGATGAAGGATCAAGAATAAACACCAACCTGTTTGTTCTTCAGTGCGTTTCATTCTGCAGGATTCTGGATCTCTCATGTTCTCTCTGTCCTTCAATAAACTCTGTCTCTGCAGATTTCACTTCTTCCTGATGCGCTTCACTGAAGGTGTGATTGTTGTGGGAGGAGCTTCACTTAAGGTGTGCTTGTTGTGGGAGGAGCTTCACTGAAGGAGGAGAAGATCTGCCAAAGTTTGAGTTTGATTTTCTACTAATTCACATATTAAGCATTTACATTTACCTGCTATTTACAGTAAAATATCTGAATACAAATTCACATGCATTTCTGTTTGTTAGATTTTTACATTTAATATTTGCAAACATTCAAATTTTAATAATAAAATTAAAAGAATAAACAGAAGTACAGTTATATAACCAACAAAAATCAGTGTTTCCATAATTCCTTCCATTTGAGTTTAACGTTTTGTTCATCAGTTTTTACCTTTGTTTTGGTTTTCATTAAACAGTTTAACACACACTAATGAAATAAATGCTGTTAGGACATCTGTATCTTGTAGATATCACAATAGTGACTGCATAGTTTAAGTCTCTGATAAGAATGAATTAAACTTTAACTGGTAATTTACATGAGATCTGCATAATGAATGAGGTGAAAACAGGGGCTATTATCATGAAATAAAGAGACATGAATTTAAATAAAAACATGGTTATTTTGGTGTTTTAGCGGTTGATGAATAAAGCATCTCGCGGAAGAACATTAAAGGTCCCATGGCATGAAAATTTCACTTTATGAGGTTTTTTAACATTAATATGAGTTCCCCTAGCGAAATTCTGCACCAAGGCTGAATTTCGGGAAAGAGACTTCAGATACAGTACTAGGGACCACTTAGGCCTATATAAAAGCATCCAAAAAGCAGCATGTCATGGGACCTTTAACACCGTCTCCATTAGCAAAGCACTACAGCAATCATTGCTATTATTGTCGACACACATGCAAATCATCTAACACACGGTATATTTGTCTCTTAATATACTCATTACCAAACAGTTACAGTCATAGAAATTATATTAATTACGTTCATTACATTTTAATAACCAACATACAGGATGGAGCAAAACGACGCGCTTACCCATTGTAGCTCCGCTCGTTTTCTGACGAACTACTTCTTCTTCTTTGAGGTTCTTCTTCTTCTTCTGATGTTTTTTGGCGGTTTTGGCAAACCAACTTAAAGGTGCATTACCGCCATTCGACTGTATACATTCAGATCATTCGTGGTTCATTTGCTTTCCTCACCTCCTTGATTAACTATAAAAATTGCTGATCCAGTCCTTCCTGTTTCAGGATCTTTCGACCCATCTGTGTAAATTTGAATATAGTCTCTGTATTTATCATCCACATATCTGTAGTATTCAGCTAATTATAGCCGTCTTATCTCCTATCCGTCCAAAACTATACTTTGGCGCCCTTTCCTTTTCCCAGCTAGCTTGCAGTACTCTCTTAGTAGGATGTCCATCTCTATGTCCCTTTAGATTAATCCAATAATTTACCAGCAAGTGTTTACGTCGAATATCCAGTGGCATTTCTCCCGCTTCCACTTGTAGTGCACATACTGGTGATGTTTTTACTGCTCCTAAGCGTAGTCTCAATGCTTTAGCCTGTATTATATCAAGTCTCGCAAGTACAGATGTGGCTGCTGATCCATATACCACACTCCCATAATATATTCTTGACCTTATTAAACTTACATATTGTTATATAATTCTGCATGTAGAGAGCCAATAAACCTTATAATCACATCTTTCCCCCATCGGTAGCTGTCATAAACAAATACAGCCCTTACCTCCTATATGGATGAGAAGTGTAATATGAGGTCCAGGATCCACAGCACAATGTCCTGGTCAGCTCAGCAGAGTTCGTACCTCTATGAGGCTCGCATTGGAGATTTATGAATCAAATTCAGATAATGAGTTACTCTTAATAAATTACTCAGAGTCTTGTTTAAAAGAAAATTTGTTGAATCACCATATACAAATGGTTTCGCTTTATTAAAAACAATAACTCATAAGCAAATAGCAAGAAAGTAACAACGTGTAGTCTTCACCCGATTTTCGGCCCCGTAAAATCATAAAGCATTGGATTATATAGGAGAGGGCGTATACAATATTCCTCTCCTGCAAAGCATCTAATACATCTTCCCTATTGGTCAAATGCAAGTCACACAAAGCACGTGGTCACACCCCTTGCTTCAGCAGGTTGCAATACCATTACATCAAAATATCAAGCACAGCATACACACACACATACACCTCTAAAAATATATGCGAAAAGGTTCAAACAGAGTTTAACTCCTATACGCTAACACAGGATGTCTGACCTTTTGTGCTAACCACAATTAAGCATCTCTATTACTACACAACAGCAACACCTTTTCAAAAATATACGAGCGAGTTTTCACACCTCAGCATTTTCCATATGTTAACTGTTAACCCAGATAGCGACACCTGCTCTCGCTTTTGACAGGATGTCAGTTAACTGTTTATACTTTGGAGGCGGCGTTGGCTCTTTGAATTTTCAAACAGTCAACCTCACCCCGCAAAGTTTCCATTCTCAAATTAAACTCATTAACTTCAATAAATTGTTTAACCCTTTTCATCAACTGTTTATTTACACGTTCATGTTGCCGAATTATCCGAAGAAGTTCCTTAGCCATCAGGACCATGTCCACTGCCTCCTGTCTGGTCACTTCTGCTTCTCGTCTTCTCCATTTTTGCCTTCTTCTTTGCGTTCTGGTGATGTCTCCTCTGCATTGACATTGATAATCCGCTCCCCATTCTAACCCTCATAAACTTCTCATTGTATTTATTACTTGTTTACACTTATCCTCCACATTCCTTATATGTTCTACCCATGTTAATTTTGGATCAAAATGTACTCCTAGAAAGCAAAATGTATGAACTCTCTCCAAATTACTTCCGTATAGTTTTAAATTAAAGCTTTCATAGATTTTCCTCCTTGTAAAAAACATTAATTTAGTTTTTTAAGAGAAAATGTAAAACCCCATTTTATTCCCCACTTCTCAACCTGCTGAATACCATCTTGCACTTTCTTAACTATATGTTCTACATTTCTTCCTCTTTTCCATATTGCTCCATCATCCGCAAATAATGATCGTCCCATACCTGCTGGTACATTTACATATATGTGCACCACTGTGTGACGTCACATGAAACCAATGAATAGAATGTGCGCTTCCGGTGTGCGATACCTCGAGTTGTCCTAGACGCGGCACTGCGCTTCTCGTCCGGTGTGCGATACCTCGAGTTGTCCTAGACGCGTGGCGCTGTGCTTCTCGTCCGGTGTGCGATACCTCGAGTTGTCCTAGACGCGTGGCGCTGTGCTTCTCGTCCGGTGTGCGATACCTCGAGTTGTCCTAGACGCGTGGCGCTGTGCTTCTCGTCCGGTGTGCGATACCTCGAGTTGTCCTAGACGCGGCGCTGTGCTTCTCGTCCGGTGTGCGATACCTCGAGTTGTCCTAGACGCGGCGCTGTGCTTCTCGTCCGGTGTGCGATACCTCGAGTTGTCCTAGACACGTGGTGCTGCGCTTCTCGTCCGGTGTGCGATACCTCGAGTTCTCCTAGACGCGGCGCTGCTCTGCGCTTCTCGTCCAGTGTGCGATACCTCGAGTTGTCCTAGACGCGGCGCTGCGCTTTCCGTCCGGTGTGCGATACCTCGAGTTGTCCTAGACGTGGCGCTGTGCTTCTCGTCCGGTGTGCGATACCTCGAGTTGTCCTAGACGCGGCGCTGCGCTTCTCGTCCGGTGTGCGATACCTCGAGCTGTCCTAGACGCGTGGCGCTGCGCTTCTCGTCCGGTGTGCGACCCCCTTAAGAAGAAGAAGAAGAATTGGTATTTGCCGTTTTTTTTGAGGATCTACCGTTGAGCGCGGGGATGACGTCATCACGCGAGCGCGCTCATCCAGCGTCGAGTTGTGATGGGAAGTTCGGCTCTTTTCAAAGATTTGGCTCTTTTGGCTCGGCTCCCTTAGAAGAGCCGGCTCTTAAGGCTCCCAACTGGCTCTTTATTTAGTATCACTCTGAGCCTTATTTTTTATTCAGTGTTTTCATAAAAGCCTTATTTTTATGCAAATTTTTTTTCGTTAGAAAAAAAAATTCACAGATTTTAATAAAACTTTAATAATAACACTTTAGTCTTTAGTGCATTTTGACATTCAGAAATATCAGATGCCTCAGCTTGGATGTGCTGATGCGATTTCTCCTCTCTGTGAATATTTGTCCTGTTTTTGAGAATAGTCTCTCTGAGGGGACCGATGTTGCAACAATGCAGTGTCTTCCTAGCTTAACCAATGCACTTGCGTTTAAATCCGGCTCCCACGTCTCTCTATATACTGTATATCTTTTTATATATATCTCTCTAAATATATCTTTGTGTACCCGGCTTTTACTACTACACTCGCTATCTTCAGAGCTTGTGTCCCCATTCCTTCTTTCACATAATGGTATGATCCTAGTCTATCCTCCCATGTGATTAGCCCATAGACTGTGGATTAGCCGCAAGTGTATTTTTTTTTGTTTTGTTTTTTTACGAAAAACACTAAATAAAAAATTGCTTACCAACACACAAACCATTCACAATTGCTAAATTGGCCTACAATAGAAGGCTCCGGATGAAGATTCGGCTCTTCTCGTTCGCTACAAAGAATCAGCTCTTAAAGTTCTAGAATATTACACTTGGTTGAATTAAATCTAAGTTGTACACAATTCTGCAATCCTTCATTTAAACAAAAACTGGCTAAGTTTCTTATTTTACACATATTAATGGCATGTATTTCTCTGTTTTTATTAAGAATATGTTTACTACATTTAAATTTTGCCATCTTTCTATGAATTATATTAGTGATCATTAAGAAAATACATCTTTTATATTTAATCAGAGGTGGTGTACTCATTTATGCTGTGCACTGTATATATAAAACATAATGGTGACTGAGACGGTTACTCTCTGCTTTTGTGTTCCACAAAATAAAGACATATGGGTGAGAAGATGATTTATAAAAAAGACAGAGAGGTACGTAGCAGATCAATCAGCTTTCATTTTAAATTAAAACTTGAATTCTTTGTAATATCAGGGATATTACTTCAAGAGAACGTGTTGATGTCACTTCCTGTTTGTTGCTGCAGTGTGTTTTGAGTTTGAGCTCCGTCAAGTTAATTCTTTATCGTCTAATTTTATACACCATAATTTTCATTTCTAAAACGTGTGAATATATCCCCTGTCGTATTCTACAACAAAAACAATCAGAGCGCCTTGTTATCACTAGTTTTATTTTGATTTCCCGAGACCACTATTAGCTTATAGCCTGTTAGCATTGCCGGCGTGGTTGCTGCTATTCTCGCTTACATTGCTAATACTGTATTCACACACATTACCATTGTTTTACTCACTGTTACTTGCTTTAATGGCGGATGTGTGTCTACCTTTGAGTGCAGGTGAGGACACGTTCGAGCTGCATTCGGTGCAGCTAGAGCTGGAGGCCGTGGAGAAGCAGATCCGTGACCTGGTGAAGAGGCAGGCCCAGCTGAGAGAGCAGAGAGCCGCGCTGGAAACATCCCGGGAACATAACAGCACGCTGCTAAAGGTCCCACCACCTCTACTCCTTGTGTTTCTCTGCACAGGCCCGGTGCACCCGCAGTGGAAGATGCGAGCCTTCCCCCTCTCTCCCCCTCCGCCGCCTCCGGTCTTCGAGATCTCCACCCGGAACCGCTTCGCTCCCCTCCGCGAGACGGAACGCGACGCTGTGATCATCGGAGACTCCATCGTCCGGCACGTCCGTGCTACGTTAGCTGAAGGTAAAGTGCACACTCACTGTTTCCCTGGTGCTTGTGTTCTCGATGTTTCAGCGCAGATACCCGCTATCCTGAAGGGTGACGAGAGCATCGGCGCGGTCGTGCTTCACGCCGGGGTTAACGACACCAAG
>NW_015536563.1:78213-78992 GCF_001515605.1 Sinocyclocheilus anshuiensis
GATTCACAAATAACCTGCCTGATTTATCTCAACTGCTCTGTGTACCCATAAATACACATGAACTAGACGAAATGACCTGTAACATGGGCACTATCTTAGATCTTAGAAGAACCGCTTCTCAATATTATTAACTCGTCATTGTCTTTAGGTCACGTCCCAAAACCATTCAAGCTGGCGGCTATTATGCCTCTTATTAAGAAACCATAAACTAGATCCTAGTGAACTGGCAAATTACAGACCCATTTAACATTTTCCGTTTATGTCTAACATTTTTGAAAAAGTTGTGTCTGAAAAAAAATAAAAGATCTCTATGAAGAATTTCAGTCAGGTTTCAGGCCCCACCATAGCACAGAAACGGCACTTCTTAAAATTACAAAGGACTTGCTTATTGCGTCAGACCAAGGCTGCATCTCATTGCTAGTTTTACTTGATCTTAGTGCTGCATTCGACACTATAGATCATGACATACTCATAGATCGATTACAAAACTATACAGGTATTCAAGGGCAGGCTTTAAGATGGTTTAGATCCTACCTGTCCGATCGCTACCACCTTGTTCATTTAAATTTTCAGGCCCCATCATAGCACAGAAACTGCACTTGTTAAAATTACAAGTGACTTGATTCTTGCGTCAGACCAAGGCTGCATTTCATTGCTAGTTTTACTTGATCTTTGTGCTGAGTTTGACACAATAGATCATGACATACTCATAAATCGATTACAAAACTATACAGGTATTCAAGGGCAGGCTTTAAGATGGTTTAGATCCTACCTGTCCG
>NW_015536563.1:79059-87486 GCF_001515605.1 Sinocyclocheilus anshuiensis
TTATCACCAGTAAAATATGGAGTGCCACAAGGATCTGTCCTAGGTCCTCTGCTATTTTCAATATACATGTTGCCCCTTCGTAATATTATTAGAAAATACGGGATTAGCTTCCACTGTTATGCTGATGATACTCAACTATATATCTCAACAAGACCAGATGAAACTTCTAAATTTTCTAAGCTAACGGAGTGTGTTAAAAATGTAAAATATTGGATGACCAATAATTTTATCTTATTACATTCAGATAAGACAGAAATATTATTTATTGGATCAAAAAACAGTACACAGAATCTCTTGGATTACAATTTGCAACTAGACGGATGTACTGTTACTTCCTCTACACTTTGGCCAAGCATTCAAATAATGCATCTCATAATCTTGTACTGCAGTTATATCTGATCAAATGCACATTATTATTTTTTAGTTTGGGTTAAACAAATAAATTTGCTTGGTTGGAACAGCAGCTACGCTAATTATGTCTCTATTTGTTTCTCTGTTTTTGCCACGGGATTGACATCCCGTGGTAACTAGGATTTACACAAGCTTCAGTCTGGATCCAGAACACCTGAGAAGAGATGATGCCAACCCCTCAGAGGACCTCAGATGATGCTAACCCTGAAACAACATACAAAACTACCACATTTTGCTATAAGTTTGATTGCATCATATAATAATTGCTGTTAATAGTGTTCATCGTCTGTTTGATTACGTCTTTAATTGATTTTTCCGTACATTTCTGCCATATGTACATAAACTGAGTCACCACTGGTAAGCTACTACTAAATATTGTAGAAACTTAATTTTCTCTAATGTTGCATTGCAACGATTTGTATCGTAAAAATCAGCAGACAACAAAAGTGGACAATAAAAGTTTGATACTTGAAGCAAACAAAGTAAAAGACAGATCTCTCTCTTTATTATCTAAGAAGACAGCAAAGCATCTCAAGTGAATAAAAGTGAAGATGGATCAGATGTAAACCTACATGACAGAATATCTCACACCTGCATTTTGTAAAACAATTTTGTAAAACAGTTGTTATAAAACAACAGTGAAGATTACATTAAAAATAAATTAGCCTCTTTTTCAGCTTCGTGCACAAGAATATTTTGAACCTGTAAAAACATTTTACATGCATTAGAAGAACATTCTGAACATAAAATGAAACTCGTAATAAAGCATAATGATATAATTTATGTAATGAAGCAAAGTTGTATACAAGAATAACACTGGATATTGTTCTTTGGGAAGGAACTCCATCTTTGAGTTGATCTGAATCTCACAGAAACTGCTGGTCTTGAAGATGAACTTTATTCACTGTGACTAATTTAGATGTTTCTTATGACAGATTAATATGGAAGAGATGCGGTATAGCACTTGAAAGCAGTGGACCTGAAGATAAACTACTTAATGTGATAGTTTATTGTATGTCTCTGTAGAGAAGACGAATGACTGAAACTCTTCCCGCATGCAGTGCAGTGATATGGTTTCTCTCCAGTGTGGATCCTCTCGTGTGATTGCAGATGTGCTGACCGACTGAATCTCTTGTCGCAGTGTGAACACTTGTAAGGTTTCTCTCCAGTGTGCATCCTCTGGTGCCGTTTCAAATCTTTAGCTGTAATAAAAGTCTTCTCACACTCAAAGCGCATATGATCTCTCACACCAGTGTGTATCTTCTGATGAACTTTTAATTTCTCCAGAAGTGAAAAACTCTTTCCACAGAAAGAACATGAATGTGGTTTCTCATTTGAATGAACTTTCAGGTGATTCCTCAGTGCTGAGGCCCACAAAAATGTTTTTCCACATTGATCACATTGGTGCAGTTTCTCTCTCCAGTGTGGATGTTCATGTGGTCCTTAAGGTTTGCTGATTGTGTGAAACTCTTCTCACACTGATCACAAGTGAATGGTTTCTCTTCAGTGTGGATCCTCATGTGTCTCTTGAGACTCTGTTTGTATGTGAAACTCTTTCCACACTGAGTGCAGGTGAACCTTTTCTTGTCTCTTCTTTTCAGTAAAGAAATACGTTCAGTCTGTGAGTGAGTTTTTTCTCCAGTTTTGACAAGATGTTGTTTCTTCTCCATTAGATCTGAAATTAAAGTTAAAAAGGTAACAATATAAATAAATCATGTGACGTGAAAGCAGACAACAGCTACATCAAATTACGATCATTTTGACACATTTTTACAAAATAAGGTAAAAATATCTATATTAAAAAATACAGACACAAATCCAATGTTTCTGTAGTAAGAACTATGCAATGCTTTAATCAAATCCACAATTACAATATTATATTATAAACATAATATTAATATACTATACAAAAAAAAATGTAATAACTATTTTAAATTAATTAACTGGCCAATATTTTTCAATCAACACAATTTTCATTCCATTTCTTCCTTTTTAAAGCATTTTTTTAATGGCAACACCCAGGAAGTGACATCATTTGAACATTTGAGTTTCAGTCCCTATTTTGTAGCCTGGAGATAGAAAGTCTCCCCTATATTATTTATTGGTTTCATTTTTCCCCTTAATTTTTTACAACTCTTAATGTATTTTTATAAACACTGAATCTGATGAACTGCTGATAACTTTAAATGTTCTTCAGCTTCATTGATGAAGGATCAAGAATAAACACCAACCTGTTTGTTCTTCAGTGTGTTTCATTCTGCAGGGTTCCGGATCGCTCATGTTCTCTCTGTCCTTCAATAAACTCTGTCTCTGCAGATTTCACTTCTTCCTGATGCTTTGATGCTCGTCTTCACTTGTAGACTGATGGGAATATTCCAGCATTTATTGATGAACCGCAGTGGGAGGAGCTTCACTGAAGGTGTCCTTGTTGTGGGAGGAGCTTCACTGAAGGTGTTCTTGTTGTGGGAGGAGCTTCACTGAAGGTGTGATTGTTGTGGGAGGAGCTTCACTGAAGGTGTCCTTGTTGTGGCTTAATCAAATCCACAATTACAATATTATATTATTGTCATAATATTAACATTAATATACTATACTAAAAAAAATATGTAATTAATAACCATTTTAAATTAATTAACTGGCCAATACTTTTCACTTAACACAATTTCCATTCCATTTCTTCCTTTTTAAAGCATTTTTTTAATGGCAACACCCAGGAAGTGACATCATTAGAACATTTGAGTTTCAGTCCCTATTTTGTACCTTGGAGATAGAAAGTCTCACCTATATTATTTATTGGTTTAATTTTTCCCCTTCATTTTTTACAACTCTTAATGTATTTTTATAAACACCAAATCTGATGAACTGCTGATAACTTATGTTCTTCAAACTCATTACTGAAGGATCAAGAATAAACACCAACCTGTTTGTTCTTCAGTGTGTTTCATTCTGCAGGGTTCTGGATCTCTCATGTTCTCTCTGTCCTTCAATAAACTCTGTCTCTGCAGATTTCACTTCTTCCTGATGCTTTGATGCTCGTCTTCACTTGTAGACTGATGGGAATATTCCAGCATTTATTGATGAACCGCAGTGGGAGGAGCTTCACTGAAGGTGTTCTTGTTGTGGGAGGAGCTTCACTGAAGGTGTGATTGTTGTGGGAGGAGCTTCACTGAAGGTGTTCTTTTTGTGGGAGGAGCTTCGCTGAAGGTGTGATTGTTGTGGGAGGAGCTTCGCTGAAGGTGTGCTTGTTGTGGGAGGAGCTTCACTGAAGGAGGAGCAGATCTGCCAAAGTTTGAGTTTGATTTTCACATAATTCACATGAGTATTTACATTTACCTGCTATTTACAGTAAAATATCTGAATACAAATTCTCACATGCATTTCTGTTTGTCTGTTAGATTTTTACATTTAATATTTGCAAACATTCAAATTTTAATAATAAAATTAAAAGAATAAACAGAAGTACAGTTATATAACCAACAAAAATCAGTGTTTCCATAATTCCTTCCATTTGAGTTTAACGTTTTGTTCATCAGTTTTTACCTTTGTTTTGGCTTTCATTAAACAGTTTATCACAGCCTAATGAAATAAAGGCTGTTAGGACATCTGTATCTTGTATATATCACAATAGTGACTACATACTTTAAGTCTCTGCTAAGAATGAAATGAACTTTAACTGGCAATTTACAGGAGATCTGCATAATGAATGAGGTGAAAACAGGGGCTATTATCATGAAATAAAGAGGATTTTCAGCATTTGAGTTTAAAGTTTTGTTCATTAGTTTTTATCTTTGTTTTGGTTTACATTAAACAGTTTAACACACACTAATAAAATAAATGCTGTTAGGACATCTGTATCTTGTAGATATCACAATAGTGACTGCATAGTTTAAGTCTCTGATAAGAATGAATTAAACTTTAACTGGTAATTTACATGAGATCTGCATAATGAATGAGGTGAAAACAGGGGCTATTATCATGAAATAAAGAGAATTTTCAGCAGCTGATAATATTGATGAGTCTCAGACTATAAACACTCATTAAACAAGCCATTTAAGTTTATCATCAGATCATCTCACTTTAAATATAAGTATCTGTGACTGTTATTTTTTATTTTACAAACATAAATGTCAAAGAAAAACAAACACTGGAAGAACATGAAAAAAAAAAATCGCCCATGAATTTAAATAAGAAAATGGTTATGTTGGTGTTTTAGCGGTTGATGAAATAAAGCATCTCGCGGAAGAACATTAACACCGTTTCCATTAACAAAGCACTACAGCAATCATTGCTATAATTGTAGAAATGATATTAATTACGTCCATTACATTTTAATAACCAATATACAAGAGGGAGCAAAAAGACGCGCTTACCCTGTAGCTCCGCTCGTTTTCTGACGAACTACTTCTTCTTCTTCTTCTTCTTTGAGGTTTAACGGCGGATGCATCCAAGAGCGCTGCATTACCGCCATCTTCTGGATTATTCTCCTGCGATGTTGTTCCAGTTTCTGCCAGGTCACGTGATTTTAGCAAACGAAGCTTCGTTACGTCACACTCTCGAAACACACACAATATCGAAACGTTTCGAAATTCCGATGGTTCACCACTAGGGGGTGTTGATCTCAAAGTGAACCCATAAACCACTTCAGGTTGCCCAGTTAATCGTGTGACATGAAATCCCACGTAATTTTACTATAAAAAATAAAGAATTCTGGGCCAGATGTTGTGGGTTAAAGAAAAGATTAGTGATGGGACGATTGATACCGAGGCAGTTTTCAAAGCACTATGTATCACACACTGTGCCGATGCTTGTATCGAAATGACAACATCATGTGATTGATGACGTTTGAAGCTTTGAACATCCTGCAGTATCAGCTGGTTTGAAAAAAATCGTCGCTTCGCATGACTCTTGTGTTTGACTTTACATTGACTTTGTTGTGTGTGTGTGTACACTTATTTGGGATTCAGTAGAATAGTTTAGAATAACCTCAACACCAGACAGAAACTGAATGCACGTCACACCTCTATTGCATTTTATCATGTTCTATAGCTGGGGTCTCAGAGACCCCGAACAGCTCACCCAAAATATTTTTGCTACTACTCACGTCAATTATTAATTATAATCACAGACTTGTATATTTTATAGTATTGATCAATTTGTGAATCCATTGACCGGACTACGCATGACACGAGTTGGCACAGATTAAAAACTTTTTCAAAGCATCCTGTGCTCCGCGATGTTACGTTAGATAGGCTGGAGAAACCGAGTCTGAGCACCAGATCTCGCTAATGCGATAGAATTAAATCCACCTGCTTCTCACGACTGATAACACTACTCTTGCCTGCTGGTTTTTATAGACAGCTCTAATGAAAACACTTCAATTAAATAATTACATAAATCAATTAATTCATGAAATAATTAATTTAGTTTATTGTGTGTTAAGGGTTTGATTATACTTACATAAAACACATAACACAAGCACTAATATTTAATAGTATTTAAGTGTTTATTATTTATTTAACCAAAAAATTGTATTAATTGTATTAAAAAAAAATTTCCATTTGTTTTGTAAGTTTGGTGTGAGTTCTTGATGCTTTTACAACGTTTTCACCAGCAGGTGTCGCCAGCATGTGCTGTTTCAACTGCTTCGAAACATTGAATAATTTCTCGAAGCAATTGGTTCAATGCTTCGAAAAGCTTCGTTTCTCCCATCACTACATCTAACACACGGTATATTTTTACCTTAATATACTCATTACCAAACAGTTATAATCATAGAAATTATACTGATTACTTTCATTACATTTTAATGAACAATATACAAGAGGGAGCAAAAAGACGAGCTTACCCTGTAGCTCCGCTCGTTTTCTGACGAACTACGGTGTGCGCGCAGGGACAAAATACTAAACGTCTGCAATATTTTAACCACTCAAACACCATTTCATTTAGTTTAAGGTCTCATTTCATGGAATTCAACAGTATAAATTATTATAATCTATATTCTCTTTTTGATTCCGTTACATCAACAGACTTCAGCAAACGACACGATCAGCTATTGTGACATTTGCAGCTATCACAACAGCATTTATTCATTAATCTGTGATGAACTGTGTTTCATATAAAACACAAAACCAGAACATATAAAAACAAATTAAGTTAAACTCAATTCATTGCTTCTTTCACTTTTTAAATTCTTACATTTTTTATGTTTGGTGTCTTTTAATTGTTTCTTTTTTCTTTTCTTTTTTTCCCTATATTTCTGTGCCTGTATATTAATGAGAGAAAATATAAATAATATCATTTATTTTTTTTATTTCATCCTACAAGTACAAGCATCAAAGCATCAGGAAGAAGATAAATCTGCAGAGACAGAGTTTATTGAAGGACAGAGAGAACATGAGCGATCCAGAACCCTGCAGAATGAAACACACTGAAGAACAAACAGGTTGGTGTTTATTCTTCATCCTTCATCAATGAGACTGAAGAACCATTAGGTTATAAAGCAGTTCATCAGATTTCGTGTTTGTAGTAGGAAAAAAACATAAACCAATAAATATTATAGATGAGACTTTCTATGATCAGGGTTGTTTGCATGAAATATCCCATAAACATTCCCACGTTTGCTCTGTGAGACACAGGCTTCAGTTTATCTCCATTAATACTATTTTCTGTGCATATTTTCACTTACCTACATCAACTTGCTCCATCAATATTGTCTCCACATAGTGTACATTTAAACCCTGTTCTCTTCACATCAATTATCTTTCTTAGATCATAATATAACTGTACAGTTAAAAGTCTTCAGAGCTATAGGCTATAATATGTTTTTTTTTTTTATATAAATCGCTCAGGGGTTTGACAAACCAGTTGGACAGAGTTTATATGTACAAATCATCCAAGCACCCACTTTCTAGCCATTTCTAATATACATTTGATTAACATTGCTAAATATTATTAAACTGGAAAGAAATTAAAGATCCATCTTTGATTGTCAAAAAAATTCAGTTCCCAATCAGCCAATTAGATTTCACGTAGTATTTTCATCGGTCAGTCGTGGAAGTCTGATTGGTTAAATCTTTATTTATATAGAACCTTTTAAAACAGTGTTTACAGAGAGATGCATGTGTGCATTCATAGAAAAGAACAAGATACAAACATAAAAGAGATAAAGTAAAACAAAGTACAATAGCCAGCGTATCAAACAAAAATACAACAATAAAAAATCAAAGAAAGGCCTGGTGAACAAATCTGTTTTTAGATATTTTTTTTTAAAGGGTGTAATGATAGGGTGAATTAAGGGTGATTGGGACAGTTTTTGAATTTCCGCCTTCTGCAAGGTTTCTTGCCGTAAATTAAAAACATCAGCCCAACACATGATACATTTCTGTAATACTGAAGATGTTAAATACTCATTTGAGGAGGAGACAATGTTATATTATTATAATGAAAGGATGCGTGACGTACACTTTTCTGTAAACAGGCCTGAAGAATCACCTAAAGTTCATTCAAAGGAGAAACACATTCATGTTCTTTATGTGGAAAGAGTTTTTCACTGCTGCAGAGTTTAAAAGTTCATCAGAAGATACACACTGGTGTGAGAGACCATATGTGCTTTGAGTGTGAGAAGACTTTTATTACAGCTGAAGATTGTTGTGGAACTTGTAGGGTCAAAAATAATCAAAGACTTCTGCTTTACTGTCCCAAACCTATCTTGAGTAACAAAAGGGCCATTTGTCATTCCCGAAGACACAGAGGTGCTGATAGTGATCAAGGCCTGCAGGCCAACATGTGTATACACTGGGGGTCTGCTAATTGTCACACCTTTTGCCCAGTGTGTGAAGCTATAATCTGCTGATTGGTCAGTTTGAATGTCTCACAGTTGGTTTTTAGTCACATGGTCAAGGAAGGGATAAAAGAGGAGTGTAACTGTAGTTCGGTCTCTTTTCTTTGCTGGAGCTCTTCTTGGGGCTCTGCCCTCTCTCCCTCTTTCTCTCTCCCTCTTTCTCTCTCCCTCTTTCT
>NW_015536563.1:87949-93015 GCF_001515605.1 Sinocyclocheilus anshuiensis
TTTGCATACATGCTGGGTATCTTTAACTGTATATGTTCTACCATCCTTCATCTATTTTGTAACCAATTCAAGTGTAACCATAACACAATTCTGTTATTAAACCACTTCGATTATAAATTATGTGCTAACTAGTCTTGATTCAATATTAACATCGAAGTGCTACCTATTACAATATAGTCATTCAATAGCAACGCTCTCCCACACATTATAAGTGGCAGTGGGTGGTAATATACAAGAAATGTACAGTTTTATACCATCGTGCTGTTAACATTTCTTTAGTCCTTCGGCAATCCTTCAGCCTGAACCACTGTCGGGAGACCACCCTTACAGCTTGATTTTTTACAGGAGGGCTTCTAATCATCATTGCTGTGTCACCGGTCTCTGACGTACCCTCAGTATCTCCTAATGAGCTTGAGCTTAAAGAATCTTTAGTATAAACCATATCAATGGTCTAATTATCTGTTTATTTGATTATCTACAGTGGTAGCATGCTACGCAGCTATTAAGAATGAGTCCAATAGCCATATTAGCCTATGCAAATCAGTGAATTGGTGAATATTGCTGAGAATAAACACAAAACTGAATAAGCATGTCAAACAATTCACCATCAAGGTTTGCTGTGCCTGGGATGAACATTTCTAGGACACCAAGATCTGGTCGTGTCAGCAGGTATCTGAATGCTTCCTCATCAACTTCTGTCTTCGAGTCATCAGAGACTTTAACATCCATTGTAGGAAGATCACATTTCTTGGCAACTGAAGGAAGACACACCAATGGAACATTGACAAAGGCCAGCAATGCCAAAGGAACTATAACAGTTATTTGTTTAACCCCATAATATACAATCACACTTAATATTTTACTATTAAAAAAATATTTTTCAAAATTTATGATATTAACAACGTTAAAGTTTATCTCTTACCACATTCCAAAAACGATTGAAATGTAAAAGGTTTTGAGGAAAAAATATATTTCTTGCTGTCGTTGAACTTCACTCTGACAACATTGTTGGTTTTCATCCTGAAGGAACCAAAAAGACAAAGTTAAACATAAGGTGATAACACTCACAGTCAGATGAAGAAAAGAACACTACACTATTAGTGAATATTTTGCATACATGCTGGGTACCTTTAACTGTATATGTTCTACCATCCTTCATCTATTTTGTAACCAATTCAAGTGTAACCATAACACAATTCTGTTATTAAACCACTTCGATTATAAATTATGTGCTAACTAGTCTTGATTCAATATTAACATCGAAGTGCTACCTATTACAATATAGTCATTCAATAGCAACGCTCTCCCACACATTATAAGTGGCAGTGGGTGGTAATATACAAGAAATGTACAGTTTTATACCATCGTGCTGTTAACATTTCTTTAGTCCTTCGGCAATCCTTCAGCCTGAACCACTGTCGGGAGACCACCCTTACAGCTTGATTTTTTACAGGAGGGCTTCTAATCATCATTGCTGTGTCACCGGTCTCTGACGTACCCTCAGTATCTCCTAATGAGCTTGAGCTTAAAGAATCTTTAGTATAAACCATATCAATGGTCTAATTATCTGTTTATTTGATTATCTACAGTGGTAGCATGCTACGCAGCTATTAAGAATGAGTCCAATAGCCATATTAGCCTATGCAAATCAGTGAATTGGTGAATATTGCTGAGAATAAACACAAAACTGAATAAGCATGTCAAACAATTCACCATCAAGGTTTGCTGTGCCTGGGATGAACATTTCTAGGACACCAAGATCTGGTCGTGTCAGCAGGTATCTGAATGCTTCCTCATCAACTTCTGTCTTCGAGTCATCAGAGACTTTAACATCCATTGTAGGAAGATCACATTTCTTGGCAACTGAAGGAAGACACACCAATGGAACATTGACAAAGGCCAGCAATGCCAAAGGAACTATAACAGTTATTTGTTTAACCCCATAATATACAATCACACTTAATATTTTACTATTAAAAAAATATTTTTCAAAATTTATGATATTAACAACGTTAAAGTTTATCTCTTACCACATTCCAAAAACGATTGAAATGTAAAAGGTTTTGAGGAAAAAATATATTTCTTGCTGTCGTTGAACTTCACTCTGACAACATTGTTGGTTTTCATCCTGAAGGAACCAAAAAGACAAAGTTAAACATAAGGTGATAACACTCACAGTCAGATGAAGAAAAGAACACTACACTATTAGTGCACTACACAACATGAATTATCTTTGTTCACAAATGTGTTTTAATATGTAATAACTGTCCAATAGTTCTGTTAAGGCAGGGTGCTCAGTATCTCTATATTGGGACAGTTGTTTCTCATGTGAAATAAATCTGCACCTCAGTGATGAATCTCATGCATTCAGATGCTGATTTATTCACGGAGGAGTGAGTTCTATGACCCTACGAACCAGGGAACGCGCTGCTCACTAATAATGTAATAGGCTATTCTTGGAATAATACAAATAATAAGTATGATTTAATTCAATAGGAAATGAATATCCTATTTATTATGTGATTATTTACATCTGTTAAAAACTAGGAAGATAGACACACAATTGAAATGGATTTCTTTTTAACTCAAAATGATGGATATCATTTTTAAAATACGACAATTAGTGAAAATAAGTAATAATGCAGCCTCTTATTTACATAAGGTAAACATACAAGTTCCTATATTTGAGGAAAAATTATTAACTCTGGAAAAACTACTCCGCCATTTTTCCTGTGTAGACAATGGCACCCTGACTGGCATTAGGTATCGGGATGAAATCCTTGTACCCATTGTGCACTCTACAACAAGTGCACTCTACGCTGGTGCAGTGGGTCCTGGGTTCAATGCCCGGCCTCATGTGGCGAGAGTATGCAGGCAGTTCCTGGAGGATGAAGGAACTGATACCATTGAATGACCCCACGCTCGCCTGACCTAAATCCAATAGAACACCTCTGGGACATTATGTTTCGGTCGGTCCGATGCCGCCAGGTTGCACCTCAGACTGTCCAGGAGCTCAGTGATGCCCTGGTCCAGATCTGGGAGGAAATACCCCGGGACACCATCCGTCGTCTCATTAGGAGCACGCCCCGATGTTGTCAGGCAGCATACAAGCACACGGGGCCATACAAACTACTGAGTACCATTTTGAGTTGCTACCTCGTTTTAATTAAAATGAACAAGAGGCAGAAATAATTTTTTGAGTGTAGTCACAAATACACAAAACACTGAAAATAAACTGAACAGTAAACTAATCTCACTGTAACTGCTGTAGAGTATAATGATACTAACTCTAGTTTCTCCAGCTTGCATTGTGTGTTCATCAGTAGATCACTGAGGTTTTTCACTCCAGAGTCTCCTAGTTTATTCCCGCTCAGCTTCAGTTCTCTCAGGTGTGATGGGTTTGATTTCAGAGCTGAAGTCAGGATGAGACACTGTTTCTCTGTAATACTGCATCTACACAGACTGAAGACAGAAAGAGAAAACACAATGAATCAGACACGTTATGTTCATGTGTGAGTTAAATTAATCATGAGTAAACAGCATACAGTGCAATAAATAAAATGCTGCTAAAACCTGAAAACAATATAAGTAAATAAATAATTATACAGCCATAAACTAAAACAAAACCAAAACTAGGATTTGAGGATACTAGCTACATTTCAAGTCTGGAGAATCTCTCGTCAGACCAAAAAACAAAAAAAAAAGGTTTGTGAATTGTAATGTAATTAAGATACAGGATCAACTATAGCGCCACTTTAAAATAACATTAAAATGTAAAAATGTTTAAATGCAAGAAATCAATAAAATTATGTTCATAAATCAAAATTTACTTCAAGACATTTTAAGATTGTAGTTTACAGTCAACAAATACAACTTTTTGAGATCATATTTTGTTCTTATTGTGATGCATGTCTGAGTGAAACAGCTTATTTTAACAAGAAAAACTGCAGGTCAGGAATTAATTTTTGATGAAAAGCTGGATAATTGTTTGCTATTGCTGTGATCTCATGTGACTGACAGGTTTTCCCATCTTCACATCATCAGACGAGAGAAGAGCTGTGTTTGTGAGAGAAAGGGAGAGTTATTTTCCTTAAAGATCACAAGCGCCGCTATACGCAAGCCGTCTGCTATATTGGCATGTCCGGTGCATCTGCACTGCAACTGCAGTTATACACATGTATGAATATTGATATCTTCAGTAGACTTCAGAACATGCTTTTGCTAAACTAACACAATTAAACAAGACGAAGCCGTTAGCTAACAAGACATTTAAAAGATACTTTAGTTTAAAAACCTGCAATATTAATCGGTTTTTACACCCAGATGCTGCACAATGTTGTTGCATCTTGAAACTCATTGATTGTTATTGTGAGTCACGACAGAACATTCCAAGATAGCCGACGTAATGCAACGTATCTGGAGCGGTCGAATGTGGCATCTACCTGTACATATCTATGATACAACCAAACAACTCTCTGAGAGCAGAAACTATGGTAATGCAGGACTGTCAGTCATCGGCCGTGGGCGGAGCCTAAACAATGTGATGTCACACTGCTCAGAGAATCGAAACAGCTGGTCTAATGAGACTGATTTGGTTTAATGGGGATTAATAAATAAGGAGTGGGTGGGTTTTTATCATTGTAGGGTGGTTGTGCTCACACTCTGCCAACACATATTTATGTCCAAACACCATGTAAAAGTGGATTTTGCATAATAGGTGCCCTTTAATTAGACATTTTACATTTTATGAAATACTAACATTAAATTGAAAGCAGTTGTGAACAGTTCTGTTGTCACAAAAAAAAAAGGAAAAAAAAAAAAGTTACATACCAGTAATTAGATTAGATTCAACTTTGCCATTGTGCAGAGTAAGCACAGAGCCAATGACATTCAGTTAGCATCTAACCAGAAGTGCAAATGGCACTATATGTATGAATATAAATATGCATATACAGTATATGTGTATATATATTTTTTTATGGAGTGCAAAGTTGTAGTGTTTGGGACTGGTACAATGGTGACTGTTTTGAAGTAGGTGTGGACCAAGTAGAGCTTGAAAATGTGTG
>NW_015536564.1:0-1245 GCF_001515605.1 Sinocyclocheilus anshuiensis
AAGTGTGGTCATGTAAATCACCGTGACATCTTTTACTGCTCATTTGGAATTATTATTTTTATTTTTAAATCAGAAATACAAAAATGTAAAGCTTAAAGACAAGCGTGTGCACACCCCCCCCCTGAAAATACCATCAACGTTTGCAATGTGACATAACCAGATATAACAAAAACAAAACATGTACAGTATAAATTTGAAACCACCGTTTTCTTCCACAAGTAAAATAGTATCAGAAACAAACCTCAATAATAAGCATAAAACAACAATAAATCGATGGCAAACAATAATACATGTAAGAAATAACAAACATTAATAAATGTGTGACTAATAAAAAAAAATAACACAGAAACAAAAACAAGCAGCAATTCAATACATAGAATATTACGTCCTATCTCCTATCTCCCTTGTACAAATCTGTTAACATTCTCTGAATAAGATTTAAACGTTCACCCATAAGAGATAACGCGTTTACCGTAAGCCTCGATTCGACGTGTTGTTCGTGGATCTCAGCCGGTACACCGTTCATGCTCTGCTGAAACTGGCGGAATTCATTATACAGTTGCTCGTGACAACTTCTCCAAAATTCAGCTGTGTGACGTAAAGCTTCGTTAAAATCGCACTTTGGGCACTAGCGACAATGTCTTCCGCTTCCCTGTAAGATAGGGGTTGTCCGGCCAATCCGGCCAAGCTCTCAAAGTACCGATTAACACGGCACAGCATATCATAATCAAGTCTTCTATTTAAATCACGATCACGGAACAGTTCCTGAGGAATTTCATGCGGTAATTCATCCTCTTCCTCACTCTCCGAATCGGTGAAGGATATCTGATCCCACGTGTGGATCATCGAATCAGACCATGCTGTTAGGTCTCTCTCATCGCAGCCTTGTTCTGTAAAAATAACAATAACCGTTTATTAATTTAACTAATAAAAATCAAACATAAAACGTAATAATGAGTTTTCTGTTTTACATACCATTATTCTCAGAAATCCTTAAACGGGTGGTGGTCGGCGCGTCATCCTCATCCTGCTCGGATAATCTCAAACGTTTTACACCCTGACCGCCTGTATGCTGAGGCCTCAATTGCGGCGTTGGGGGTCTGGATGCGGCTGGGGTGTGATCGCTCGTGCTGGCGATGAGCGTGTGAGACTCTTCCTCTGAAGACGTAACGCGCTCGGGGGTGGTTCGTGTGACGTTGTTTGTCTCGGGACGTGATTCCGACCTAACTACAGCCTCTTGCCGCG
>NW_015536564.1:1905-8158 GCF_001515605.1 Sinocyclocheilus anshuiensis
TGTGTGTATATATATATATATATATATATATATATATGTGTGTGTGTGTGTGTGTGTGTGTGATTAAAAAAAATGTTGTAAATATTATTTAATGGACCTGAGCTAACATGAACTACCAATGAGCAGCTGTATGTTTATTAACTATTGATAACTAATGTACCTTATTGTAAAGCATTAACAATAATTAAATAAAAATAAAATGTACATATTCTCAAGATGTGATACAGGCCTGTGTGAGAGATTTTTAAACAGCACTTGAGCATGAAAAATCCAGACGCCCAAGTTATACATAATAGAACAAAACATACTTTAGCATATTATCAAGTTGGAATGTTGACTATGAGGAAATACACCAGGGTTCCTGTAATCCCTTGCGATTTCTAGATTTTAAAGGGCCATTTATTTTTTAGCATAGATAAAAATTCGTCCATGAAGTACATGATGATGATGATCACGGTTTATACTTATGTATTAGCTCTATTTTTTTATGTTGAAATCTCTTTTTATCTCCTGAAAATATTTTGTGTCTAGCTTGTCATACAATACATACAAATATAGTCGTTTTATTTTTTTTAAATGGTACTGCTACTTTTTTTTTTACAAAAGCAAACCATCAAGCTAGGTGAGGCATTTCATGTCTTATGATCAATATCATATGATTTGTCAGGTACAAAAAAATAACTGTATTAACTGTAATAACTTAAAAAAAGAGAAATCTAATCTAAAACATTTGTCCTTCATTAAAAAAAAAAGAAAAAAGATATCCAACAATGCTAGATTATACATACATTACTGGACAAATCATCCTTATCTGTACTTAGTAAAGTCTAGTGAAATTTATTAAAAATAAATAATATAGCTAATATTAAGCAGACCGACAGAACCCTTTCTTTTTATGACCATGAACAGCTCATTTTTAATGGAGCTCTGCACATAGAGGGCCTGATCACCTTACAAATTCAGTAATAGTGTGATTTACAAGAGATGAGAAAGTTGCTTACATTGTTCTAATATAAAAACTAGTGTTGTGTTATCCTGGATTTTCTTAGAAATTAATGTATAACCCTTTTTCCTATCCTTGTTGTTTTGTATATTTTTTATTTGTTAAAAAAAAGTTCACACTCTTTGGCAAAATAAGCAATGTTATATATATATATCATTCTAATCATTCTTTGCATTTGGACCAAAACTTGTTTTGCATTCCAAAACATTATATTTGAGGTGTGTCATAATTGAGACAGAAAGACAATCATATCTTGTCCAATAGAAGAGGTTTGACTAGGAGGAGAATATAAATGCAGGAAGGTTTAGTAAGCAAACCAGACTGCTCAAATATCAACCACATCAAGTATAACTGCAGGTAATAACTTTATATTTCTAAAATGCCAGTGATTATCTTTTATCATCGAAATGTTCTAACGAAAACACTAATCACCATTCTGTCAGTATGTAATGTAGTTAGATGTTTGAAACTGCTACCTAGTGTTATAAAGTGATGTAAAGCAAATTGCACAGTGATAAGATGCAGATCCAACTTACAATGGCATACAGTAGGGAGATAGTTCTTGTAGTACACTCTTAAAAACCTTTAACATCTGAAGAACCTTTCTGTTTCACAGAAGGTTCTTTGTGGCGAAAGAAGGTTCTTCAGATTATAAAAAGGTAAGGAAGAGATGATTCTTTAAAGAACCTTTGACTGAATGGTTCTTTGTGGAACCAAAAATGGTTCTTTAAATAACCTTTAACTGAATGGTTCTTTGTGGAACCAAAAAGAGTTCTTCTATGGCATTGCTGTGAAGAACCTCTTAAGCACCTTTATTTTTAATAATGTATTTACTGTTTCATAAGCATGATCTGTTTTGTTTCGATTAGATTATTGTCGTGTACTGGACAGCAGCTTTTTTCAAAATGTTGAATCTTATTCTGGTTCTCTCTGGAGTTTGTACAGTGGGCATGGCCATGCGTGAGTATCACACACCACTTTAGTGATTTTTATTTTTACCATTGTATTTTATTTAA
Organism: Sinocyclocheilus anshuiensis; assembly: GCF_001515605.1. Taxonomy (NCBI): domain Eukaryota; kingdom Metazoa; phylum Chordata; class Actinopteri; order Cypriniformes; family Cyprinidae; genus Sinocyclocheilus; species Sinocyclocheilus anshuiensis. The sequence goes on from NW_015536564.1 coordinate 3,925, forward strand.
TTTTTTTTTGCAAACATGCAAAATCACACTGTAAGAAAATAATGGCCTTTAGAAAATTATATACTGTATACTTTTTTTTGCAGCATGATTTTGAATGTTTAAAAAAAAAAAGAGTTTTAAATAAGAAAATTAAAACAGTAATTATAATAATATTAATAATTTATATTAATAAAAAAAATATATAATAATAATAATAATAATAATACAGGCAGACTTTTAGTTGTTATTCCCTCTTTCAGCTTTACCTGATTTCTACTCTTACTCCCTGGCTGCTGGGGACGGCAGTGGGACTTGATACTCTACTGCAGATGCGGGTCGCATCACTGGTGTCAGAATCTGGGAATACAGTAGCGCACACATTGGTGGGTAAGTAAACCAATGCAGCACTGATCACCAGACGAAAACAGTGCCAAAGTAATTAAGATGTGTTTTATTGTGACTTAATGTAAAATTAATTAAGTAATTTGCATTGTGTGTATCAATTTGAACACTGACAACACATATCTGTTTAGAATCCAGCTGAGTTATGATGGTAACTGGACAACACTTGTTTGTGCAAACTATGGCATTCCGATGGAGATGACACTTCTTGACAACGAATCCATCGTTCAGGTGTCTGGAAAGTATGACTATGGCTACATCTATGAGCTTATGTTTGTCACTAGTCAAGGCCGATCTTTTAAAGTGGGACAACCTACTGGAATCTCATTTAACTTCTACCCGACCCATGATGGAAGTGAGCTACGCTTTCTCAGTGGTCGACACAATGGATGGGGAATCACCTCCATTGGGGCTCACTGGGCTGTCTACCACACCAGTGACAACAGTGTAACACCTTAAGATCATAATTAGTTCAGTTCAGTGCCCTTTACCTTCTTCCTGCCAGCATTAAATAAACATCTACAGAAACTTTTTTTTTTTATCTGTGTTTATCTGAGTTTTATCTGTTCTCATTTTTATAGACATGATTCTCATGATTGTTACTTGAACAAAGTCGATGTTGTTTTGTTAATCTTAGCCTATCTGTGTTAGGTGGGTCTTCTAAAATACACTCATTTTCAGCTGTATAACCATTCTGTTTTTTTTTTTTTTAGCATTTTCTTTATTATATTAATTGCCTTGTCTTTTTTATATTTCTTCAACAACTGACATTCACATATATCATCTTTTCTTTTTGTTATATGAAGATCACATTAAAAACATGGAAACATTTTACCTTGCATTTATTGTTTATTTCTCCTCCTCTTCAAATGCCTTATATGTATTAGGGATGTGCATCTCATGACTCAAGCCGATACGATACGCATCTCGATGCATAGCCAACGATACGATACATTAAAGATACATATGAAGCAGCTACCATCCAATATACAGCTCTGGAAAAATTTAAATACCACTGCAAAATTATCAGTTTCTCTGGTTTTACTATTTATAGGTAGGCCTATGTGTTTAAGTAAAATGAACATTTTGGTTTTATTCTATAAACAACTGACAACACTTCTCCCAAATTCCAAATGTAATTTAGACCGTCTATTTGCAGAAAATGACAACTGGTCAAAATAACAAAAAAGATGCAGTGTTTTTAGACCTCAAATAATGCAAAGAAAACATTTTAAACAACACAATACTAAGGTTTTAACTTAAGAAGAGTTCAGAAATCAATATTTGAGAAACACAAAGTTTTAACTTATGAAGGGTTCAGAAATCAATATTTGGTGGAATAACCCTGATTTCCAATCACAGCTTTCCACCAGTCTTTCACATTGCTGTTGAGTGTCTTTATGCCACTCCTAGCACAAAAATTCAAGCAGCTTGGCTTTGTTTGATTTCTTGTGACCATCCATCTTTCTCTTGATCCAATTCCAGAGGTTTTCAATGGGGTTCAGGTCTGGAGATTGGGCTGGCCATGACAGGGTCTTGATCTGGTGCTGCTCCATCCACACTTTTATTAACCTGGCTGTGTGGCATGGGGCATTGTCCTCCTGGAAAAAAACCCGGGAACATTGTCAGAGCAGAAGGAAGCAAGTTTTCTTCCAGGACAACCTTGTATGTGGCTTAATTCATGCGCCATTCACAAAGACAAATGTGCCCAATTCCAGCCTTGCCGAAACACCCCCAGATCATCACAGATCCTCCACCAAATTTCACAGTGGGTGCGAGACACTGTGGCTTGTAGGCCTCTCCAGGTCTCCATATAACTATTAGATGACCATGGTGTTGGCAAAGCTTTGCCTGTTTTGAACTGTCCTCGCTGTGCCGTTCTTTTTGTAGTTCACTTGATGTCATCCTATGGTTGTTGAGTGACATTTGAATGAGTTGGCAGTCATCCCAGTCAGTGGAGAATCATTTTCACCCTCTGCAGGTCTGTGGCATTTTGTCCCCAATGTCTGCAGCTTGACCTTGTTCTCATGAACTGCTTGTCTTTGAAATTTTAAGAATATAAGCAACCTGATGCTCACTGTATCCCTGCCAGTAAAGACAGAGTTAAACCCTTCTTTTCCTCACTGAAAACTTTTTTTTTCAACTCCTTTGGCATGGCCAATAGTTATTATTTGATTACAATTATTTTTGAGGTACTACTAGTACAGTTTTTGCCATCCAGCTAGTCCTACGGCGAGAGGACAGTGATGACCACAGCAGTGGTTTTTATACTTTTCCTTGATAAAAAGATTGCTGCTTTAAGAAAAATTTGGAGTGGTCTAATTTTTTTCTAGAGCTGTAAAATAGTAATTATTTCATTTAATGATGATTATCATGCTGTAAAATACGAGTGACATGAATAAATAAAAACATAAACTTTTTTTGTTGTTGTTGTTTGTTTTAAAATACTTCTTGTGTAAATTGCTTAAATTATGATTGTCCCAAAGCTGTGTTGTCATTTCCATTAACAACCAACTTGTTTAGTGCACAGGAAACAGTGTCAGAACTTAAAATATATGAAACGTGATCTGTGAAGAAAACAAAGTAAAACCAGTGTGGTATGAGCTGATGTTAACTGAGTGAAGGTGAAATAAACAATAACATATAAATGACATACATACAACTTGTATGGTCCATTAACTGACTGGGACATTTTACAGAGAAGCCACACACATGTTATGTAAATGTACAACAATTGTAGAAAACCTTGTATCAGGATTTTTATTTTTTTCTATAACTGATGTCAATTATTTGAAATCATTTTATTTAAATTGGGATTCACAAAGGATCATTGTTGTAAAAGGCAATGAACATATGATGTATATTACAAAGGACAGGTAATTAGAATAATGTAATGTGAAGTAAGTTTGATGTTAATCTAATTCATTTAAATTCATTAAAGGAGATCAACAAAATCTGAAACAGTAAGATACAAAAATAGTGCTTCCAATTCTTGTTTTCCTTAAAGGGATCATATGATGTTGCTAAAAAGAACATTATTTTGTGTATTTGGTGTAATGAAATGTGGTTATGCGGTTTAAGGTAAAAAAAAAAACATTATTTTCCAAGAAACATTGTAAATACAACTTAACCACTAACTTCTAGTCGTGTCCTCTTTTGGAAGGCCAAACAAAGTAGTTTCGCTTTCACAACGAAACACAATGTCTCACACGGACTCAAGAGACTGGGTTGAACTAGCCAATGTAGCAAATTGTATCCTAATGAAAATGTAACAATTCAGAAAGGTTTTTGTGTGTTAGATTTAGAGAATAAAAATATGGTAACACATACTTAGACATTCTAGTAACTATAAGTAACTTTGCAACTGCATGTCAAATGCCAGTCATTAGAGTGTTAGTAGACTGTCTTAATATCTGCTAACACTGCTTTATTTTGATGATCCCCAAGCACACTTTCTACTGACTCTAAGTAACTATGGAAGTACATGTCAATTTATTCTAACCCAAAACCTATCCCTAATCCAGTCTGTAAGGTCCACCCACTTGGCTCAACAAAGGTATCCAATGGTGGCTGAAGGTTTTACTGAGTATTCGGTCTTATCAGTGTGCAAAGTAATTTAAAACCAGTTAAACTCTGCGGTTAAACTTTGATTTCTGCCAAAATCGCATTAAAAATGTTTATGCTTCATTTACATAGCCTTCCTTATATGGTATCAGCCCATATATGGGTTAATTTGAAAGCTTGGAGTGTCTTCTTTACAAAAAAATACCATACCTTTTGGTTTTTATATTCATAAAGCAGTAAAATTAAGCTTAGAAATGTATTCGTCCCACACACGAATTTCCGCCTAACC
>NW_015536564.1:8500-9086 GCF_001515605.1 Sinocyclocheilus anshuiensis
TCAAGTCATATATCACAAGAAAGCTCTCATTCTCAGGAATTTGACGATGTAGATTATTTAATTGTGTGACAATCACAGATCGAATGATCTTCAATAGAATCGCGATGTAACATTTTGTCACCTCTGAGCGAATTTACATTTATACTCATAGCACTGCTTCAGTCAGCCGCAAACAGCCATCTATATACTCTATAGCTATCTATATACTCTATATTATCTTTTAGATTAGGATCTCTTCTTTCAAACAAGACCATTTTCACGTTTCTGCGTGCTTCCATCGGTGAGATATATAGCGTTTTGTCCAGGTTGCGCAATAGACGCGCTTCTGCCAAAGACGCGCTCTCCATATCAAAAGTGCTCTCAGCCAGCGCGTCTGATGTTATAGAGATCTGTGTTCGGTTGTGGACTGCAATTGGTCAGATTACATGTCTCTCAACTCAGTGGCCATTTCAGAGCTGTGAAATTTGACACGTTTGCGTCACTAGAGGGGGGAGAGTGGGGTCTTCACATCCGGGAATTTACCGCTGGGTGTTTTGGAATCTAGTTTTTGGAATGTTTTGAAGGCGAGTTTCCCTCACGGAAAGGG
>NW_015536564.1:9680-13221 GCF_001515605.1 Sinocyclocheilus anshuiensis
TAATTTATTTTATTAATACATATAGATTTAGAACATAGAAATTACAATTTAACTTAATGTAAAAAGTATATTTACATTAATTACATTCCATTAACTTTATATCAATATAAAGTACTTGTGTTGATTGAACATGAATAGTCTGTTCGTCTGTTGTTTGAACGTGAATAGTCTGTGTTGTTTAAACGTGAATAATCTGTGTTGATGGAACACAATTGTGTAAGTGGCTACCAAAGCAAACAATTTGTGTGCAACCAATGTCCACTATTCAATTGAGTAAATCCAATGAATTATTTTTTTCAGTGTGTTTGTTTGACGCTCTGAATGTTAGAGATAGCTGCTGGCTAGCGAATTAGCTCATCTCTGGTCCAGGGATGCAACGATGTTGTCAGGGAGAGGCGCTGGATACAGGAATGGATCAGCTGATGAGGTGAGAGGATGCTGTGAATCAGTATCCCAATACAGAATGCACATACATGGAATTATATAAAGCTGGAGGATATGGATTCTATTTTAGATTGTGATAGACCAGATATATTTTATAATGACAGTCTTGTGCATCCTGAAAGAATTAAACTGATTGTAGAATACACAATATGTGAAATTTGGTCCAATTCGCTTATGCCATTTTGTATATTACTACTTAGAAAAACATAAAAATGAAACATAATTCAATCAATAATCAATTAAAGTGCTTATGGCACAGAGTAAAATAGGATTGTGGGGTTAATGTGTTTTATAAAGCCTGTTTTTGCAAAGGAAACTCACAATGACACATTTAGATGCAGAAATAGACAATTTGACTCGCTTCACTTATAATGTAATAACTCCTGTTTAGAAGCTGTTATTTGAAAGATAATTTTTTTCTGGTACTTTTTGGCATCTAGTGGCATCAAACAAAGTAAATTGCAGAGAGCTGGACCTAATAGAACCTGAATTACAGAATAAAAAAAAAAGAAAATACCAAAAAACGCCCTGAGCGTAAGTGGTTTTAATTTAAAATAAATTCTAATCTGACTCCATTTTATTTTGACCCTCAAATTTAGATTGAAATGCAAATTGGTTGTCCATTTCTAATTATTATTATTCTGACATTTGATTATTCTAGTTATTGTCTCAGCTTTATTCAAGTTGTTATATAATTAGAATAACTAGGGGGCTAGACAAAAATACTGTTGGAGTATTAGACAGCATTGGGCAGCATATTTCATAGTGCTACCTCTGATTACTGTTTGAGCTTTAACTAAGTATTTACATAGGTGACTGTAGGGGGCTAAACAGAACCACTATTTAAAGAATGGCAAGCATGAGGTAGCCTAATAAATAGGAGTCATAAACTCTAACTAATGATCAGAGTGAAGAGTTTGTGACCATGAGGTCCACGTAAAACAGCCGACGCGAGACACTGAGCGAAATAGATTCCTAATGAACAAGCAAAATATAAAGTAAAGAGTTAACCAGAGGTTATGGCTAGTACTATGAAGTATGCTTGAACCATGCTTACTACCCCAATAGTATTATGTTTAGCCCCCCATAGTTAATGCAACTGCATAACAACTTAAATAAAGTCAAGCAGTCAGAAATCTAGAATCTCCCATGATGTGCCCCATGCACCATCTAACCTGAGAGTATGTATTTAACACTGGACGCAGTTTTGTAGAAACATATGCCTTTACTTAATCTACCTGAGAAAATAATTTTAGAGTAAGTCAGAATAAAATCAAAAATAACAATTTATTATCAGTCAGGTAAATATGTATTATGCAGCTTGCATAGTCAAAATCGTAAGTTTTGTTTGGTTAAGCTATTTCATGAGCCTAACTTGTACAAAAATTTAAAATTTGTAGGTAAAGTGTCACCATGAAGGTTGAACCCTAAACTTAATGGCATAAGCAGATCTTACAAAAGCTTACAAATGAGATCATACAAAGTCATACTAATTTTCCAGTTTGTTGAATTGTAAAATACTTATATTTATATTTATACTTATAAATACTTATATTTATACAGTAGAAATAAATGGAAAGTCCATGTGTGTGTTTGTGTATTTCAAGGCTTTGGGAGTCTGACTGGAGAACATTGGTTGGGACATGACCTGGTGTTCCAGTTGACCAAGCAGAGGCAGTACACTTTTAGACTGGAGCTGACAGACTGGGATGGCAAACTGGCCTTCTCTCAGTACAAATTTTACCTTGGTTTTCTGTGCTACTCAATCAAACTCAGTCACACCCTCTGTCAGACATACAGAGACATCAGAACAAACGAACATTTGTACATTCAGGTTGGCTTTAGTGCGGTCTTTAGTCATAAAAATATTTTTGTCTCATGACAGCCAATTGTTCTAAGAAGGCGTGTGCATTAGTGAACATAAAAGACATTCTTTAAGAGTGCAAATACTTTTTTTTTTTTTTTACGGGAAGCTACGGGGCAAAATTTCCAGAATGCATCTAATGTCTCAATAATGCAGATTATGTAGGGGGCTGACAGAATTCAGCGGTAGCAAGGCTGAAGATGAAACGAGGTCCATAAGAGGAGGATTAAAAAAAGTCTATTAAATCTCCTGAGTCCAGTGTTAGTTCACCCTCAGCGGTGGTGCAGTGGACAGGGCTTTTCTCAGCTTCCCCGCTCTCCACTGTATTTTCCACCATAGCGTTCATTTCCGGCTCACTCACCTGGTCAGACGATTGAGGCTCTGGCTCTCGGGCAATCCTCAGCTCTATTGCTCCTCTCAGCGATGGCTCTTCGATCGCGGCAGGCACTGACTCTCCATCTGCAGTGGGCTCTGGCAGCTCCGTGCAGTGGGATGACACTTGGCTGGGCTGTGGGCCCAGCTGTGGTGTGGATCGGGGATAGACACTCTCCAGACACCTGATGACAGACTCCCTCAAGCAAAGTCCTCTTGGAGGTCTACTGGATGTTCATAGTTTGCCCTGATCCAATAGAGAGATTTTAATGTCTCGTCGTCCAATGATGAGCAGATGGTAGGATGACAAAAATGCAGCATGTAGTCCTTAAAGCGCCGGCCACTCCGGGCCAAAGCAGTTAATTGTGCTGTGAAATCCATCAGAAACGGAGAACAAAAACACTGACAAAAATAAAAAATAGAGCTAAATCCCGCCGGTTTTTCTTATTGTAAGGTCGGGTCTTCTGTCACATAACGGTGTCGAATGAACACGCACAAAGATGATGATGAAGTCAAACAGTCTTTAATTAATCCACATAAAGGTAATTTCCACGTACAGGCTGGCTGGTGACACACACATACCATAGACGAGACCCGACCAACACAGACTGAACAGACAGAACTTAAATAACCAGACTAATGAAGATACTAAACAAGTCACACCTGAACATAATGACATGAGCAGACTCGAGGGAAAACTAGGTCAAGGAACACATGAGGGAAAAAAACAAACTAAAAGTTAATGAAAACTGAGACAAACAGAGCTTAACTGTGGCACCTGCATTATTACAGGAAAAAGTATTGTGATTACTGTACTGAGCCGTTGCAATGGAGCAGCTCTAATGTGCTATTAACTTAAAG
>NW_015536564.1:13581-26156 GCF_001515605.1 Sinocyclocheilus anshuiensis
ATTAATTACATTCCATTAACTTTATATCAATATAAAGTACTTGTGTTGATTGAACATGAATAGTCTGTTCGTCTGTTGTTTGAATGTGAATAGTCTGTGTTGTTTAAACGTGAATAATCTGTGTTGATGGAACACAATTGTGTAAGTGGCTACCAAAGCAAACAATTTGTGTGCAACCAATGTCCACTATTCAATTGAGTAAATCCAATGAATTATTTTTTTCAGTGTGTTTGTTTGACGCTCTGAATGTTAGAGATAGCTGCTGGCTAGCGAATTAGCTCATCTCTGGTCCAGGGATGCAACGATGTTGTCAGGGAGAGGCGCTGGATACAGGAATGGATCAGCTGATGAGGTGAGAGGATGCTGTGAATCAGTATCCCAATACAGAATGCACATAAATGGAATTATATAAAGCTGGAGAATATGGATTCTATTTTAGATTGTGATAGACCAGATATATTTTATAATGTAGACAGTCTTGTGCATCCTGAAAGAATTAAACTGATTGTAGAATACACAATATGTGAAATTTGGTCCAATTCGCTTGTGCCATTTTGTATATTACTACTTAGAAAAACATAAAAATGAAACATAATTCAATCAATAATCAATTAAAGTGCTTATGGCACAAAGTAAAATAGGATTGTGGGGTTAATGTGTTTTATAAAGCCTGTTTTTGCAAATGAAACTCACAATGACACATTTAGATGCAGAAATAGACATTTTGACTCGCTTCACTTATAATGTAATAACTCCTGTTTAGAAACTGTTATTTGAAAGATTCTTTTTCTGGTTCTTTTTGGCATCTAGTGGCATCAAACAAAGTAAATTGCAGAGAGCTGGACCTAATAGAACCTGAATTACAGAATTTCAAAAAAATAATTTGTTTTAAAACTCCAAAAGCGCCTATGTTTTTTTGTGTTTATTGTAATATTTGAAAAATATATAATGTTATTTATAAAGAATTACACTCATATTTTGTAGTTCAAAGGGTTTTCTTTACAATGAAACCATTTTTAGGCGAAAATACCAAAAAACGCCCTGAGCGTAAGTGGTTTTAATTTAAAATAAATTCTAATCTGACTCCATTTTATTTTGACCCTCAAATTTAGATTGAAATGCAAATTGGTTGTCCATTTCTAATTATTATTATTCTGACATTTGATTATTCTAGTTATTGTCTCAGCTTTATTCAAGTTGTTATATAATTAGAATAACTAGGGGGCTAGACAAAAATACTGTTGGAGTATTAGACAGCATTGGGCAGCATATTTCATAGTGCTACCTCTGATTACTGTTTGAGCTTTAACTAAGTATTTACATAGGTGACTGTAGGGGGCTAAACAGAACCACTATTTAAAGAATGGCAAGCATGAGGTAGCCTAATAAATAGGAGTCATAAACTCTAACTAATGATCAGAGTGAAGAGTTTGTGACCATGAGGTCCACGTAAAACAGCCGACGCGAGACACTGAGCGAAATAGATTCCTAATGAACAAGCAAAATATAAAGTAAAGAGTTAACCAGAGGTTATGGCTAGTACTATGAAGTATGCTTGAACCATGCTTACTACCCCAATAGTATTATGTTTAGCCCCCCATAGTTAATGCAACTGCATAACAACTTAAATAAAGTCAAGCAGTCAGAAATCTAGAATCTCCCATGATGTGCCCCATGCACCATCTAACCTGAGAGTATGTATTTAACACTGGACGCAGTTTTGTAGAAACATATGCCTTTACTTAATCTACCTGAGAAAATAATTTTAGAGTAAGTCAGAATAAAATCAAAAATAACAATTTATTATCAGTCAGGTAAATATGTATTATGCAGCTTGCATAGTCAAAATCGTAAGTTTTGTTTGGTTAAGCTATTTCATGAGCCTAACTTGTACAAAAATTTAAAATTTGTAGGTAAAGTGTCACCATGAAGGTTGAACCCTAAACTTAATGGCATAAGCAGATCTTACAAAAGCTTACAAATGAGATCATACAAAGTCATACTAATTTTCCAGTTTGTTGAATTGTAAAATACTTATATTTATATTTATACTTATAAATACTTATATTTATACAGTAGAAATAAATGGAAAGTCCATGTGTGTGTTTGTGTATTTCAAGGCTTTGGGAGTCTGACTGGAGAACATTGGTTGGGACATGACCTGGTGTTCCAGTTGACCAAGCAGAGGCAGTACACTTTTAGACTGGAGCTGACAGACTGGGATGGCAAACTGGCCTTCTCTCAGTACAAATTTTACCTTGGTTTTCTGTGCTACTCAATCAAACTCAGTCACACCCTCTGTCAGACATACAGAGACATCAGAACAAACGAACATTTGTACATTCAGGTTGGCTTTAGTGCGGTCTTTAGTCATAAAAATATTTTTGTCTCATGACAGCCAATTGTTCTAAGAAGGCGTGTGCATTAGTGAACATAAAAGACATTCTTTAAGAGTGCAAATACTTTTTTTTTTTTTTTACGGGAAGCTACGGGGCAAAATGTCCAGAATGCATCTAATGTCTCAATAATGCAGATTATGTAGGGGGCTGACAGAATTCAGCGGTAGCAAGGCTGAAGATGAAACGAGGTCCATAAGAGGAGGATTAAAAAAAGTCTATTAAATCTCCTGAGTCCAGTGTTAGTTCACCCTCAGCGGTGGTGCAGTGGACAGGGCTTTTCTCAGCTTCCCCGCTCTCCACTGTATTTTCCACCATAGCGTTCATTGCCGGCTCACTCACCTGGTCAGACGATTGAGGCTCTGGCTCTCGGGCAATCCTCAGCTCTATTGCTCCTCTCAGCGATGGCTCTTCGATCGCGGCAGGCACTGACTCTCCATCTGCAGTGGGCTCTGGCAGCTCCGTGCAGTGGGATGACACTTGGCTGGGCTGTGGGCCCAGCTGTGGTGTGGATCGGGGATAGACACTCTCCAGACACCTGATGACAGACTCCCTCAAGCAAAGTCCTCTTGGAGGTCTACTGGATGTTCATAGTTTGCCCTGATCCAATAGAGAGATTTTAATGTCTCGTCGTCCAATGATGAGCAGATGGTAGGATGACAAAAATGCAGCATGTAGTCCTTAAAGCACCGGCCACTCTGGGCCAAATCAGTTAATTGTGTTGTGAAATCCATCAGAAACGGAGAACAAAAACACTGACAAAAATAAAAAATAAACAGAGCTAAATCCCGCCGGTTTTTCTTATTGTAAGGTCGGGTCTTCTGTCACATAACGGTGTCGAATGAACACGCACAAAGATGATGATGAAGTCAAACAGTCTTTAATTAATCCACATAAAGGTAATTTCCACGTACAGGCTGGCTGGTGACACACACATACCATAGACGAGACCCGACCAACACAGACTGAACAGACAGAACTTAAATAACCAGACTAATGAAGATACTAAACAAGTCACACCTGAACATAATGACATGAGCAGACTCGAGGGAAAACTAGGTCAAGGAACACATGAGGGAAAAAAACAAACTAAAAGTTAATGAAAACTGAGACAAACAGAGCTTAACTGTGGCACCTGCATTATTACAGGAAAAAGTATTGTGATTACTGTACTGAGCCGTTGCAATGGAGCAGCTCTAATGTGCTATTAACTTAAAGTACCATAGAGCAAAAAAAAAAAAAGAATAATGAAGGAAACAAAACCTTGTAGAAAACATTTAATGGGCATAATTAAGTGTGAAAATCACTGAAGGAAATATCTATTTGCAAAATGAACTAAGCCAACTAACATTGTACATATTATTTTGGTTTCTGTACCCAGTATTTTTTTAAATTATAAATGCTATGAAAATACAGGGGGGGGGGATTATTTGAAAATTAACAAATGTGAGACATGTGAGAAAGAGGTTTTCCACGCATCGTCTCTCAGTGAGAACAATGTGGGCTATCCAAATAAAGTGTAACAGAAAATATTAACAATGTAAATACCGTCAATCCAATCCTCGTGAAATTTGTAAGATTTGTTTGGGTTGGCTATTTCATATGAGCCTAACTTGTACAGAAATGTACAATTTGTAGGTAAAGTGTCACCATGAATGTTGAACCCTAAACTTAACGGGCATAAGCAGATTTTACAAAAGCTTAAAAATTAGATTATACAAATTCATACAAATTTTCCAGTTTGTTGAATTGTAAAACATTTATATTTATAAATACTTATTTTTGTACAGTAGAAATCAATGGAAAGTCCATGTGTGTGTTTGTGTATGTCAAGGCTTTGGGAGTCTGACTGAAGATCATTGGTTGGGAAATGAGCTGGTGTTCCAGCTGACCAAGCAGAGGCAGTAATTTTAGACTGGAGCTGACAGACTGGGATTGCAAACTGGCCTTCTCTCAGTACAAGTTTTACCTTGGTAGTAGAAATAAAACTACAAGTAGATTTTCTCAAATTTTAACTCATGACAAACTCTAATGCGTGCTAGAGAACTCACGGTTTTTGCAGATACTATTGAAACCCAGTGTTTCTGTGCTACTCAGTCAAACTCAGTCACACCCTCTGTCAGACATGCAGAGACATCAGAACAAACATTTGTACATTCAGGTTGGCTTTAGTGCTTTCTTTAGTCATCAAAATATTTGTCTCATCACAGCCAATTGTTCCAAGAAGGCATGTGCACTAGTGAACAAAAACATTCTTTTTCTTTTTAAGTGTCCTTTCATGTCATTCTGTGACAGAATGACAGCAAAGCTTCCAATAGTCACAAAAAGCAAAACAAAACAAGCACAATGGCTTACAATAGACTCACGGTATGCAACAGAATACACAGGTAGGTAGGCTCAAGACTGAACAAAAAACAATGGCAAAAGGCAAACTTAAATAGGGCCCTACACAGGTGAGTATCAACAATGATTGCCAAGCACAACTGAGAGTTCTTGCCAATGGTTGCCCCCTGGCAACTGGGAGGAAGATTGCAGGCAACAGACATCCTGCACCCCCTTGTGGCTGGGAGCAATACTGCTGGTCATGGCAGGTATTATTGGACGTATTGCTGGCTAAAGTCTTACAGGAGCCCCCTCTTGATGAACGGCTCCTGAAGTTCCTTTTAGTGCTGTTCGACTGTTGTCGTTGGAAGTCCCTGATGAGCTCTGGGTCCAGTATGTCTATGGCTGGTACCCACGAGCGCTCTTCTGGAACATAGCCTTGCCAGTCAACCAAATACCCTTCCCCGTACTTTGCGCATGTTCAAAAGTTTCTGCACGGAGTAAGCTGGTTGCCCCTCCACCATCTGAGGAACTGGAGGTGGCCTAACTGCAGGAGACAAAAGGGAGAGTAGATGACAGGTTTGAGGCATGAAACATGGAATGTGGGGTGTATGCGCATAGACCTGGGCAATAGGAGTCGGTAAGAGACTGGGTTTATTTTCTTGAGAATCTTGAAAGGTCCAATGTATCTAGGACCCAGTTTCCGTGACTCGAGGTGCAATGGAAGGTTTCTAGTGGAAAGCCACACTCTCTGCCCCGGACGGAATGACGGACCAATCCGCCGACATCGATTGGCCTGTTTCTGTTGTTCCCGGGATGATTTTAACAGGGCAGCCCGAGCTCTCCGCCAGACCCCCCGGCACCTCCGGACTAACTGGGCCACTGCTGGAACCTGGGCTTGAAGGTCCTGTTCAGAAAACAGAGAGGGGGGAAACCCAAATTGGCATTCAAATGGAGACATACCCAATGAGGAGTGATGGAGGGTGTTATGGGCAAATTCTGCCCAGACCAGCTGGGAACTCCACAAACTCGGATTGTTCGAGACCAGACACCTGAGGGTCTTCTCAATCTCCTGGTTCACTCTCTCTGTCTGGCCATTGGATTGGGGATGAAACCCTGAGGACAAACTGATAGTGGAACCAATTAGACGTCCAAAAGCTTTCCAGAATCTTGAGGTAAACTGGGAACCCCTATCAAATCTTGAAAGGTCCAATGTACCTAGGACCTAGTTTCCGTGACTCAAGGTGCAATGGAAGATTTCTAGTCGAAAGCCACACTCTCTGCCCCGGACAGAGTGACGGACCGATCCGCCAACTGGCCGGTTTCTGTTGTTCCCGGGATTACTTTAACAGGGCTGACCGAGCTCTCCGCCAGACCCCCCGGCACCTCCGGACTAACTGGGCCGCGGCTGGAACCTGTGCTTGAAGGTCCTGTTCAGAAAACAGAGGGGGGGGGAACCCAAACTGGCATTCAAATGGAGACATACCCAATGATGAGTGATGGAGGGTGTTATGGGCAAATTCTGGGAACTCCACATACAATGGTTGTTCGAGACCAGACAGCTGAGGGCCTTCTCAATCTCCTGGTTCACTCTCTCTGTCTGGCCATTGGATTGGGGATGGAACCCTGAGGACAAACTGATGGAACCGATTAGACGTCCAAAAGCCTTCCAGAATCTTGAGGTAAACTGGGAACCCCTATCAGACACCATATCCTGAGGAAACCCATTAATCCTAAAGACATGTTGCATGAGAAGTTCTGCCGTCTGGCCTGCTGTAGGAATTTTAGAGGTGGGAATGAGATGATATGCCTTAGAAAATCTGTCGACAACAACAAGTATCACTGTGTTACCTTGAGAGTTGGGTAGGCCACTAACAAAATCCATGGATATGTGGGACCAGGGCCGTCTCGGGATAGGGAGGGGATGTAGTTTACCTTGAGGGAGGGCTCTAGGTTCCTTATTCTGGGCGCAAGTGGAACATGCAGCAACCATTCTCCGGACATCAGTTCCCATGTTGGGCCACCAAAACTTAGACTGGATCCACCTCAGGGTTTTTAGGACCCCTGGATGTCCAGATGACGGTGCGGCATGACCCCACTGCAGTACTTCGGACCTGATGGTGTTAGGCACAAAGAGGCGACCCGATGGGCCCTTACCTGGGTCAGGTTGGTGAATTTGGGTCTTCCGTACTGCTGTCTCCAAGTCCCACTGGATGCCTGCCAGCACTCTGTACCTTGGTATGATGGGCTCTGACCTGCCCTCCTCTTCCTGGGACTCGAACTGCCTTGACAGAGCATCAGGCTTAATATTCTTGGAACCAGGTCTGTAAGAGAGGACAAAGTCAAAACGGTTAAAGAAAAGGGCCCACCGAGCTTGCAGAGGATTTAACCTCTTGGCTCCCTGGATGTAAGTGAGGTTCTTGTGGTCCGTCCATATCACAAATGGGGTGTGTAGCACCCTCCAGCCAGTGCCTCCATTCCTCCAATGCCAGCTTAACGGCCAGCAACTCCCGATTCCCAATATCATAGTTCTTCTCTGCTGCTGTCAGTCGACGTGAAAAGGCACAAGGATGGAGTTTATTGTTCCTAGTCACGCTCTGGGACAAAACTGCTCCCCCACCCACGTCCGATGAGTCCACCTCGATAATAAACGGTAACTCAGGATCTGGTAGGGTCAATATGGGAGTTGAAGTAAACCGCTGTTTAAGTCATTCGAACGCCTGGTTAGCCTTGTGTCTACTGGAAGGGTGTGCCAGACCTCCTGGTGAGAGCTGTGAGAGGTTCTGCAATGGAACTGAAGCCTCGAATAAATCTCCTATAAAAGTTGGCGAATCCAGGAAGCGTTGGACTTGTTTCAATGAATCAGGGTGGGCCACTCCAGGACTGCACGAACCTTGCTGGGATCCATCTGTACACTGCCACATGACAGGAGGTGGTAGCCTTGGCTCAAGAAGAGGAACCGCTGGAATTGGTTGAGGTTGAGGAAAGATGGGAGGTGGCGTGGGTAACTCAAGAACCTCCCGAGACGGAGGATTTCGGGGCAAAGCTAGAGAGTTCAAACGCTGAAGTATTTCTGTGAGTATCCATTCATGATGTTGAATAGCGGTAGCTTGATTGGTGAACTCGGGTAATATTCTCTCCACATTTGATGGAGGGCTTTGACTCTCTGCTGGGTCCATCTTTGGTTCAGTCTTGCTGTAATGACACAGAAGCAGGAACTGCCAGACTATAGACTAAAATCTTGAATGTTGTCTTAAGCAGGGCTAGAACCTCGATCTCCTGGGCACAGAGCTGGTGTTCTTCCTGAGTGAGCTAACTCAAGGTTGAGGATTTTGAGACCCAAGTGCAGAGGAATAACAAACTCCAAATAGCTTTACTTGTAGAAGATCCAAAAACAAGGAACAAAGTACAAACAAAACCAGAAGCAAAGCTTCCAATAGTCACAAAAAGGAAAACAAAACAAGCACAATGGCTTACAATAGACTCACGGTATGCAACAGGATACACAGGTAGGTAGGCTCAAGACTGAACAAAAAGCAATGGCAAAAGGCAAACTTAAATAGAGCCCTACACAGGTGAGTATCATCAACAATGATTGCTAAGCACAACTGAGAGTTCTTGCCAATGGTTGCCCCCTGGCAACTGGGAGGAAGATTGCAGGCAACAGACATCTTGCACCCCCTTGTGGCGTTTACAATAGACTCACGGTATGCAACAGGATACACAGGTAGGTAGGCTCAAGACTGAACAAAAAACAATGGCAAAAGGCAAACTTAAATAGAGCCCTACACAGGTGAGTATCATCAACAATGATTGCTAAGCACAACTGAGAGTTCTTGCCAATGGTTGCCCCCTGGCAACTGGGAGGAAGATTGCAGGCAACAGACATCTTGCACCCCCTTGTGGATGGGAGCAATACTGCTGGTCATGGCAGGAGTGTGACCCCTAGTGGTTGGAGGACGTATTGCTGGCTAAAGTCTTACACCATCATACTCATACTCATAAAAATGCTCCGATACCAAACGTAGTAAGGATGTCTATGAAGTACATGCATGTAATTAATATAATGTGAAACATTCAATGTTCATGCCTGTATAGCTGATGTGCTCAAGCTGATAAGCAAAGAGCAGAGTTGATTGAGTGCGTGGCGGCGCAAATAATGTGCGAGCTTCTCAAGCGAATATCCTTTTCTCACAGACAGCATTGGAACATTTGTAGCTCGGTCGGATATGTCAAAAGCAAGTACAACAATGCTCAAGTTACTAAAGTTACTTGACGGTAAGGAGAGAGAGAGAGAGAGAGAGAGAATTTGAATTTAAAATGGTCTTTATTACAAATTCACAAAAACAGTTTACAAAATATAAATCATCTCATAGAAAAAAAGAAAAAAGAAAATTACAGAAAATGAGTGAAAATTAACTAATCTTTAAACACAGAACACAAAGCTCCTTTGCTACACCATTTTAGTTCAAAAGACATAAGATCATCCATAGACTTGTAGAAATTAAAATCAATCAGCACTCTAGACTTTACAAGAGTTGAAAACAAGACAGTAACATTTTGTCCAGGTTTCTGTTCGATCCTATTTTTTCTACTTGAGTAAATAGCCAGCTTAGCTTGACCCAAAATAAAATTCAGTAACTGACAATCAACACATCTCTTCTGCACATACTTGATACCCAAAATAAAAGTTTCCTTGGAAAATATTTAATCAAAACAGTCAAAAAAAGATTCTAATACAGAAAATAAGGACTTTAGTCTAGAACAATCCATAAAAGCATGAAAGACAGTTTCTCTATTAAAACAAAAAGGGCATTCAGAGCTCACTTAATAAAAGCTTTGACAGCAATTGCTCCATGGAGAACCCTCCACTGCATGTCCCCTACTCGCTTTGTTAACGGTGGCTTATACAAAACTCTCCATTCAGCTTTAACATTGTCATCAAGTTTAAAATATGAATGCCACAGTGTATCCACTTTACTGTCTAAAATTTTCTTATTAAAAACCAAAACACAAATTTTCCCCATGACTAAAAATAAATCTACACACAAAGATTTCCCAGCTCTTAAAAACAGACCCACACAATCACCTAATTTGGGTGACAAGTATATGGTCAGAAAAGGGTCCTCAGCATTAGGAGCCATTACTGCTGTACAGTACCCAGTCAACACGTGAGATCATGCGATGATCACAGTGACATCACACGATCCTCATACTGTGATCCTCACGGAAGCATTGACAGCAATTGCTCCATGGAGAACCCTCCACTGTATGTCCCCTACTCGCTTTGTTAACGGTGGCTTATACAAAACTCTCCATTCAGCTTTAACATTGTCATCAAGTTTAAAATATGAACGCCACGGTGTATCCACCTTACTATCTAAAATTTTCTTATTAAAAACCAAAACACACATTTTGTACAACATTTTCCCCGTGACTGAAAAGAAATCTACACACAAAGATTTCCCAGCTCTTAAAAACAGACCCACACAATCACCTAATTTGGGTGACAAGTATATGGTCGGAAAAGGGTCCTCAGCATTAGGAGCCATTACTCCTGTACAGTAGTCTGTCAATAATTGTCTCTCCTCATTTGTAAGAGCAGATTGCCACTTTCCCATCAGTTGAGCAATTATACGAGTTGAAACAACACCTAGATGGGAAGCTACTTGTTCAGTGTTCGAGAAGTTAGGACCAGCCACATTTATAAGGAGACCAAGGGTGGTGATCCTGGATTTACAAAGCAATGTATTAAGTCCAGGAAAATTGCGGTCAACAGTGGAAATATCCAATCGGGCCCCATGTACTATAGATTAATTTAACAACCAAAAAAGTGATTCCATATATGGTGTCCTTTGAAGATTAAAAAGATACTTTAAAAAGATTGCGATAAAAAATTGGCATTCTGAGAGTATCCAGTTCCAGGGGGTGTAAAAAGAAAAGAGATTTGTCCATCTGTAGGCCTCCGAGACTCCGTAAAATAACACATGCAGCAGCCCTCCAACCAAAGTCACTCGACCCCAAAAGAAATCTTTGTATAAACTGCAAACGGAAATTTGCTGTTCTGCTTTGCAAGTTTATCAGCCCTTGTCCACCTTCTTCTTTAGACAGGAATAAGATGCTCCGAGTAATCCAGTGTAATTTTTCCCCAAAAAAGTCCACTAATAAAGCTTGTATTTCAGTCATCAGTTTTGAAGGTGGATCTATACAGGCCAGTTTATGCCAGAGAGAGGATGCAATCAAACTGTTGATAATTAAAGTGTGCCCTTTGTAGGACATGTTTGTGACCAACCATTTCCATTTGTCTAATCGACCTTTAACCTTTTCAACAATTCCTTCCCAGTTTTTCCGTACAGTAACCTCATCTCCTAAATAAACCCCCAAATATTTAAAACCCCCTTTACTCCATAGCAACCCATCAGGAAGACTTAGCTTCTCTCCCGTCCCCTTTCCACACATGAATGCTTCACTTTTGTTCCAATTTACCTTAGCAGAAGATAAAACTTTAAAATTTTCAAGTAATTTTTTTAACATGTCCATATCTCCTTGACTGTTGACCATAACAATTACATTAAAATCATCAGCATAAGCTGAGAAATTAAAATTACAGTTAAAACCAGGTATATGTAAACCATTCAAATTAACTCTTATCTGTCGCAATAACGGTTCTATGGCTAATGAATAAAGCATTCCTGACAATGAACATCCTTGCCTGACACCTCTACCAACCTTGAAAGGAGTGCATAAGCCACCGTTCACTTTCAACACACTCTCAACATCAGTATACAGCATCTTAATCATTCCTAAAAAATCTTGGCAGAATCCAAAAGCTGCTAAAGTTTTCCAAAGATAATTATGTTCAACACGATCAAATGCTTTCTCTCGATCTAAAGAGATCGAGGCACAATCTAAATTAAACAACTTGGAGACATCCAGAATATCCCGCACTAATGAAATATCAAAAATTGACCTACCAGGTATGCAATAGCTCTGATCTGGATGAATAACTTGCTCCATTATTTCTGTTAGTCTGTTTGCCGATGTTTTAGAGAGCAGTTTGTAGTCTGTGGAGAGAAGTGACACAGGGCTCCAATTTTTAATATCCGTCAGGTCTCCTTTTTTTGGGAGGAGTGTAAGGAAAGCTCTACGGCAGCTCAATGGCAGCCGCCCTCCAGCCAAGCTTTCACTGAGCGCCATGAGCAAATCCTCCCCCAACACTGTCCAGAAAGACTTATAAAAGTCTACTGGGAGACTGTCAATGCCAGGAGCCTTCCCAGCCTCCATGCCCTGAAGGGCCTTGTACAACTCATCTAGGCTCAAAGCCTTACCGAGTTTCTCATTGGCTTCCTCAGACACCGGTGTCAAGTTTTCAAAAAAGACATTTTCAATGTCAGGCTCTGCAACATATTCACAGCTATACAGCTTTTCATAAAAACAACTGCTCTCTTTCTAATATCAATAGGATCAGAAAATAATGTGCCGGATTCAGAACGCAGCCCGTGAATAAAACGTTTCTGTCCATTCTTTTTTTCCAGATTAAAGAAAAATTTAGTTGGAGCATCCATTTGGTCAATATTTTGAAACCGGGACCGAACCAGAGCTCCTTGCACCTTAACCCCTAAAAGATCACTAAGTTGTGTTTTTTTTAATTGAAAGAGCTTCTAAAACATTATTCCCCCGTCGAATCAGCTAACTCTTGAAGTCTGACTATTGATGTATCCAAGGTTTTCATCGACCTTGATAACTGTACAGTGATGTTCCGAGTATATTGTTGACAGAATTGTTTAATTTGCACTTTGCCAAAATCCCACCACTGCCCTAAGGTTTGGAAAGAGTTCTTTGTAGCTCTAAAAGTTT
>NW_015536564.1:26207-27986 GCF_001515605.1 Sinocyclocheilus anshuiensis
ATTGAAAGAGCTTCTAAAACATTATTCCCCCCTGTCGAATCAGCTAACTCTTGAAGTTTGACTATTGATGTCTCCAAGGTTTTCATCGACCTTGATAACTGTACAGTGATGTTCCGAGTGTATTGTTGACAGAATTGTTTAATTTGCACTTTGCCAAAATCCCACCACTGCCCTAAGGTTTGGAAAGAGTTCTTTGTAGCTCTAACAGTTTCCCAGAAGTATTTAAAAGTGTCTTAAAAAAAATGTATCGTTAAGCAAAGCACTATTGAAATGCCAGTAAGCACTACTTGGTTTAATTGAATTTAAAATAAAAGAACAGCACACCATACTATGATCAGAAAAACTAACAGGGACAATAAAACACTTACTAAAAATAACACATTGATGTTTAAAACTGTAAAACCTATCCAACCTAGCTAAAGATAGAACATTGTCACAGGTATGAGACCACGTATATTGTCTTAGATTCTCATTCAAATGTTTCCATATGTCATACAGCTCATGTGTTTTAATGATTTGAATAAGTCTCTTACGGGAAGGGCCATGGGGTTCAATGTGATTCCGATCAAGATTTTCTTCTGTACAATTAAAATCACCTTCCAAAACCAAAAACTCTTCACTATTACAATTCTGTAGCGTTGAATTGAGGGTACTTAAAAACAACATTCTTTCAACCCCTGAAGTAGGAACATAGATACAAAAAAATGCAAAAACGTGATTTTCAAATAGAGCTCTAACTTTTAAAAGTCTGCCCTTTATAATTTCTTCAACATCATAAGAAACTGGCTTAAAGCTTTTTGAAAATAAAACAGCAACTCCTAACCCCTCCACAGTGTTGTGACTTAAGATAGCGATACCGTCCCATTCCCTAGACCAGTCTGCAGCATTCTGCATTCTTAAGTGAGTTTCTTGAAAGAAAATAACATCTAATTTTTTCTGTTTAAACATTTCATATAGTAATACTCTTTTTCTCACGTCTCTAGCTCCATTTACATTCACTGATGCAATATTAACCTCACTCATAAGAAATGAGAAATAAAACAGTAAAAACAAACCACTGAATATCATCAAATCAGCTCTTTTCACCATCATCATTACTTAATTCAGTATTGAGTTTTCTCACCAATTTCTTTAACAGGTACACTTCCTTATTGGTAAAAAAGCCTTCAGTCATCAAACACCTTGTCTTTTCAATAAATTGTTTGACATCAGGAAAATATTCATTTACTCTTACTCCTCTTCTGTTTTTCGTTGATTTCAGAAAAAGTTTAACATCATCCACTTCATAACTGCGACTCACACATTCACTCTGTGAAAGAGAGACGCTAGAATCGGATTCATTGCCACTCTCTGAGTCACCCTGGTCTTCACATTCAGCTATATCGGTTTTCTTTGCAAGTCTCAAATCTCCAGTACTATCACTTTTCTTTCGCTTTAAAGGTACTTTAAACAGTGTCTGTTCTGCATCCATGTCAATGCCATTACTCTCACATGTATCCTCATTAATAGAACCCGCGGGTCTATCATCGTCAAAAATCTCAGATTGACTCTGGTTAACCGCTTGCAGCTCTGCCGCAACCGGCTCAGGCTCAGCGCGCTCTGTTCCGATCTGCTCAATCTCGGTCCGATCCTCTGTGGCCTGCTCTGCCGCGGACGCCTCCGGCTCTGCACGGACTACCATGGGTTGACTTGTCGCGGGTGAAACAGTTGCGTCATCCACATTTTGTTCGATTACTGACGTTTCTTTTTTTTTTCAGGACAATCACGGACTAAATGTCC
>NW_015536564.1:29785-60717 GCF_001515605.1 Sinocyclocheilus anshuiensis
GGGCCATGGGGTTCAATGTGATTCCGATCAAGATTTCCTTCTGTACAATTAAAATCACCTCCCAAAACCAAAAACTCTTCACTATTACAATTCTGTAGAGTTGAATTGAGGGTACTTAAAAACAACATTCTTTCAACCCCTGAAGTAGGAACATAGATACAAAAAAATACAAAAACGTGATTTTCAAATAGAGCTCTAACTTTTAAAAGTCTGCCCTTTATAATTTCTTCAACATCATAAGAAACTGGCTTAAAGCTTTTTGAAAATAAAACAGCAACTCCTCCACTGACAGCAGTGTTGTGACTTAAGATAGCGATACCGTCCCATTCCCTAGACCAGTCTGCAGCATTCTTAAAATCACTGTGAGTTTCTTGAAAGAAAATAACATCTAATTTTTTCTGTTTAAACATTTCATATAGTAATACTCTTTTTCTCACGTCTCTAACTCCATTTACATTCACTGATGCAACATTAACCTCACTCATAAGAGATGAGAAATAAAACAGTAAAAGCAAGCCACTGAATATCATCAGCTCTTTTCACCACCATAATTACGTAATTCAGTATTGAGTTTTCTCACCAATTTCTTTAACCGGTACACTTCCTTACTGGTAAAAAAGCCTTCAGTCATCAAACACCTTGTCTTTTCAATAAATTGTTTGACAACAGGAAAATATTAATTTACTCTTACTCCTCTTCTGTTTTTCATTGATTTCAGAAAAAGTTTAATATCATCCACTTCATAACTGCGACTCACACATACAGTCTGTGAAAGAGAGACGCTAGAATCTGATTCACTGCCACTCTCTGAGTCACCCTGGTCTTCACATTCAGCTATATATGTTTTCTTTGCAAGTCTCAAATCTCCAGTATTATCACTTTTCTTTCGTTTTAAAGGTACTTTAAACAGTGTCTGTTCTGCATCCATGTCAATGCCATTACTCTCATGTTTATCCTCATTAATAGAACCCGCGGGTCTATCATCATCTGTTTTCTTGTTAACAGACTCTGTTTCAGAATTAATCTGGTTAACCGCTTGCAGCTCTGCCGCAACTGGCTCAGGCTCTGTTGCGATCTGCTCAATCTCGGTCTGATCCTCTGTGGCCTGCTCTGCTGCGGACGCCTCCGGCTCTGCATGGACTACCATGGGTTGACTTGTCGCGGGTGAAACAGTTGCGTCATCCACATTTTGTTCGATTACTGACGTTTCTTTTTTTTTTCAGGACAATCATGGACTAAATGTCCCACTTTAGAGCAACCAAAGCACTTCATTTTTCCTGTTGTTGCGAATACAACATAGTCAAAATCATCGATGCGAAATTTAAACGTGAGATCCAGCTCAGCGTCGTCTTTTACAATCATATATTGTAATGTGGGTTTGGGTTTTGTTTCTTGTTCATGTTTTGATGTCTTTTATTTTGTAGTTTAGTCATGCTCCCTGTTTGTGTCATGCTTCCCTTGCCCTCATGTATTCATGCCATTGGTTTGGACTTACCACTGCTGTCGGTGAGAGCTGCAGGCATCCCGGTGACGTCAGCGCTCTCAAGCTCCGCCATCTTAGAGGTCCTGCCATACTCCGCTGCCCTTCCTGTAATGGCATTTTGAGCGTGTGGGCTGCACACTGCACTCCAGAGGCCTCTCCTGTCCACAAATCTGTCCCAGAGGCCTCTTCTGTCCACGAGTCTGCCCCAGAGGCCTCTCCTGTCCCTTCCTGTAATGGCGGTCGCCATTTTGAGCATGTGGGCTGCACACTGCACTCCAGAGGCCTCTCCTGTCCACGAGTCTGCTCCAGGGGCCTCTTCTGTCAACGAGTCTGCTCCAGCGGCCTCAAAAGCATGAAAAACTGTTTCTCTTTTAAAACAAAAAGTACATTCAGAACTCACTTCAGGGTTTAAAAGAGAAACAAAAGCATTAACAGCAATTAAGAATTCTCCATTGTATATCTACTACTCTCTTTAGTAACGGTGGCTTATACAGGACTCTCCATTCAGGTTTAACATCATCATCTATTTTGAGGAATGAACACCATTGAGTATCTACTTTGTTGTTCAAAAACTTCTTATTAAAAACCAGAACACAAGCTTTGTACAAAATTTCCCCAGTTACTGAAAAAAAAACAAACACAAAGATTTGCCAACTTTTAAAAAACATCCCATACAATCATCTAGTTTGGGAAATAAAAATATAGCTGGAAAAGAATCTTCAACATTAGGAGCCTTTATTCCTTTACAAAAATTTGTTAATGATTTTCTCTCTTCAGTTAATAGAGCAGACCGCCACTTTGTAACTTTACGGGTCGAAAAAATTCAGAGATGAGAAGCAACTTGCTTAGTGTTCATAAGATTATGTCCAGCCACCTTTAACAGATGATTTAAAGTGGTGGTCTTAGATTTGCAAAGCAGATTACTCAGTCCAGGAAAAGTGTGGTCACCAGCAGAAATGTCTAAATGGGCTCCATGTATTATGGGTTAATTTAACAACCAGAAGAGAGAGTCCATAGATGGTGCCCTTTGATGATAAAAAGACTCCAAACTCTAAAAAAGTTGCGATAAAAAATGGGTACGTTGGCAAAGTCCAGCTTTAGGGGGTGTTACGGTTTGGGTGCTATTAAAAGCGCACAACGTGGGAGAAATCCAAATAACAGTCTTTAATGATAAATCCACAGAAGAAATCCAAGAGTGCAGGGTAGCAACACATCGACACAACAACACATAGCAGACAAAGAACCAGGGGAGAACACAGGACTTAAGTACTAATAAACAAATTAGATAATTAATAAACACAGGTGGAACCAAATTAACTAATCAGGGCAACTCAGGAATACTAGGTCAAAGGAAGACTAAGGCAGGAGAACAGGAACACAAACAAAAGTCCATAACTGTGACAGTTCGCCCCCTCCCGGAACGGCACATCCTCGTGCTGACAAAAGCAGTCCAACAATGGGGGTTCAGGAGGCAGGCGTGGGGCAGGCAATGGAAAAGGAGCATAGTTCATAGGGCCAGGGCGGAGTGGATGGAGGGAGGAGCCAGGGGGCAGCCCGGGGCAGGAGGAGCCCGATGGAGATCCAGAGGCCAGCCAGGATAGCGGCCCATGGTGGAGTCGATGGCGGGAGGAGCCATGGTGGAGATAGGACCAACAACATCAGGGGGCCGACTGACGGAGACTGAGCTGGTGGAAGAGGAGCCCAGGATGGAGCCGAGCAGACGGAGAGCCAGGGCGACACAGAGGATCCGAAGGGCCAAGGCGGAGCTGAAGGCTCAGGTGACCGAGGCGGAGGCGGGGATCCAGAAGGCCGCGGTGGAGCCGGAGCAACTGAGGACGAAGGTGGAGCCGGAGGGAAGGAGGAGCCTGACAGAGCCGGAGGAGTGGAGTCCCGAGGCGGCGGATGGTCGACAACTGACCAAGGCAGGATGAGGGAGCCCGGTGGAGCTCGTGGGATGATGGGCCACAGTGGAGACGAGGGAGCTAGGAGCCAAGGCAGAGCCGATGGTTCGAAGGACCGAGGTGGAGTCCAGGGCTCGGAGGCTCAGAGGCTCGGAGGCTGGAGGCGGAGACAGGAGATCCTCACGCCAAGGCGGAGCTGGAGACTGGAAGTCCCGAGGCGGATCAGAGCGCCCAGATGGTGCTGACTGGCGGTGAACTGAGGGACTGACAGGCACCAGCGGAGATGGGGCTGAGGAACTGACTGGTTTTTGAAGAGGAGGTGCGAGAGGGAGGCTGGGAGGGAAAACCAGAGAACAGGAGCTGGGCGGAACCAGCGGAGACGCAGGAGAACTGAGTATTACCTCCCCAAACCAGTCTATTAAGTCCATTTGAAAAATGTCCATTAGTTCCTCATAATACATCGCAGAGGCCGGCTGTAGCTCACCCTCAGCGGCGGGAGTGTGGGCGGGGCTTCCCTCCAAGCCCTCGATCTCCACCTGTACTCCCTCTGGGATGGGTGATGATGCTGGCTCACGCACCTGGTCAGACCGGTCTTGAGGCCGAGGCTCTGGGGCGACGATAGGCTCAGTAGCGGGTATGCGCGCTGGCTCACGTGTCGCGGCAGGCTCAGGCTCTCAGTCTGCGGTGGGCTCAGGCATTTGCTCCATGCAGCGGGATGACGGCTGGCTGGTCTCTGGTTCGGGAGTGGGGCTGGAGACATCCTCCTCAGCGGGGCAGACGGTGAATGGAGATCCATTGTTCTCCAGCACCCACTCCACGAAAGCGGCGAAATCCTCCTTGGGACCATTCGCTGGCAGGCGTGCCTTACACCGCTCGCTCAGGCTGGTGTAATAGAATACGCAGAGCGAGCGGTCAGGGAAGTGCGTAAGGCACACCAGATCTAAATAGTGGTATATCTTTGGTGTGGTCCTCCAGCGAACAGTTCAACTGCTCCAAGCATAGGAGCTGGACGGCTGGTATATCCATTTACAGGGAGAGGAGCGAAACAAAACAAAAAACAAAGGCACGCCAGATCGAAAAAGTCCCTGGTATGGTCCTCCAGTGAATGGTCCTGTTGCTCCAGGCACAGGAGTAGAACAGCTGGGATATTCATTCCGGGAGAGGGGAGAAACAAAAATAAAAGAGAAAGAACAACGCCGCTATTATAATGCTCAATTTGAGGGTCTGCTATTCTGTTACGGTTTGGGTGCTATTAAAAGCGCACGACGCAGGAGAAATCCAAATAACAGTCTTTAATGATAAATCCACAGGAGGAATCCAAGAGTACGGGGCAGCAACACATCGACACATCGACACAACAACACATAGCAGACAAAGAACCAGGGAAGAACACAGGACTTAAGTACTAATAGACAAATTAGATAATTAATAAACACAGGTGGAACCAAATTAACTAATCAGGGCAAAACTCAGGAAAACTAGGTCAAAGAAAGACTAAGGCAGGAGAACAGGAACACAAACAAAAGTCCATAACTGTGACAGGGGGTCCATCAAGAAGAGGGCTTTGTCCAACTGAAGACCTCCCAGACTCCGTAAAATAGCACACACAGTAGCTCTCCTGCTAAAATCAGTTGACCCCAACAGAAGTCTCTGTATGAATTGCAGACGAAAAGCCGCTATCCTGCTTTGCAGATTTACTAACCCCTGTCCACCTTCTTCTTTAGACAAATACAGAATACTTTGAGTAACCCAGTGTAATTTATCCCCCAAAAAAATCAACTAGTAAAGCTTGAACTTCTGCTAACAATTTTGGAGGTGTATCAATACTGGCTAATTTATGCCAGAGAGATGAAGCAACTAAATTATTTATAATTAAAATACGCCCCTTATAAGACATATCTGGGGCCAGCAACTTCCATTTAGCTAAACGACCTTTACGTTTTTCAACAACTCCATCCCAGTTTTTCTTTATTATGATATAATTTCCTAAAAAAACACCTACTTATTTAAAACCTTCCCTATTCCAACGTAAACCTTCAGGAAATCTTAGCCTCCCACTCACCCACTTTCCACACACTAAAGCTTCACTTTTGTTCCAATGTACTTTAGCAGAGAATAAAACTTTAAAATCCTCAAGTAACCTTAATAAAATCTCTATATACTTTTGATTATTGACCATTACAATCACATCATCAGCATAAGCTGATAAATGAACATTAGAGTTAAAACCAGGTATATAGACACCATTCAAATTAAATCTTATCTGCTGCAATAAAAGTTCTATGGCTATTGAGTAGAGCATTCCCGACAAAGAACACCCTTGTCTGACACCTCTACCAACCTTGAAAGGAGTGCATAAGCCACCGTTCACTTTCAGCAGACTCTCAACATAAGTGTACAGGACTCTGATCTTACTCACAAACGCAAAAACCAAATGCTTCTAAAGTTTTCCCACATGTAATTCTGTTCAACCCAATCAAATTATTTCTCTTGATCTAGAGAAATCAGAGCACAATCCAAATTAGATAACTTGGAGACATCTAGAAAATCTTGCAATAAAGAAATATTATGAAAAATAGACCTACCAAGTATGCAACAGCTCTGGTCTGGGTGAATAACTTGTTCCATTACCTCTGTTAGTCTGTTTGCCAATGTTTTGGAGAGCAGCTTGTAGTCTTTACATAGAAGGGACACAGGACGCCAGTTTTTGATGTCAGTCAAGTCTCTTTTTTTGGGAGGAGCATAAGAACTGCTCTACAGCAGCTCAACGGCAGATGCCCTTCAGCCAACCTTTCGTTAAGCACTGCGAGCAGAATCTCCCCCAACACTGACCAGAACGACTTATAAAAGTCTACTGGGATACCATCGATGCCTGGAGCCTTCCACGACTCCATACCCCTCAGGGCTTTGTACAACTCCTCTAGGCTCAAGGCCTTGCTGAGTTTCAAGTTTCCTTCCTCAGACACCCTTGACAAGTTTTCACAAAAAAAAACTGTCAATATCAGGTTCCGCGTCACAATCACACTTGTACAGTTTTTCATAAAAACAAACAGCTCTCCTTCTAATATCAATAGGGTCAGTTAATAAAGCGCCAGATTCAGAACGTAGTGCGTGAATTAATCTTTTCTGTCCATTCTTTTTTTTTCTAAATTGAAGAAAAATTTAGTTGGAGCATCCATTTGGTCAATGTTCTGAAAACGGGACTGAACCAGAGCTCTTTGTGCCTTACCCACCAAAAGGTCACTAAGTTGAGTCTTTTTTATTGAGAAAGCTTCCAAAGAGCTATTCTCCCCAGTTAATTCAACTAACTCCTGAAGCTTTACTATTGATGCCTCCAAGGTTTTCATATCTCTTGACATCTATACAGTGATATTTCGAGTGTACTGTTGACAAAGCTGTTCAATTTGTACTTTTTCAAAATCCCACCACTGTCTCAAAGATTGGAAAGAATTATTTGTGGCTCTAAATGTTTCCCAAAAATTTTTAAATGTGTCTACAAAATTATTGTCACACTGCAGGTGTCAGGGATTCATCACAGTCACTTCAGTCACCATCCAGGATAATTACCCGATCACAGTCACCTGGGAAACTGTTCCACGATCTCCAACGTAACCGGCATCCGATCCTCACCATCAGAACTCAGATAAGCACCCTGGAACCATTCACTGTGTTGACACTCACCTGCCTTTACACACCTATTCCAGTCATCCCCTTACCCAGTCAATAAACCATCCTGGTTTGCACTTACCTGTTGTGTCTGGCCTTGCTTTGTGACAGCAGGGAAGTATTAAAATGCCAATAGGCACTCTTTGGTTTGATGGAATTCAAAATAAAAGAACAACACACCATACTGTGATCAGAGAAGCTTACAGGTACAGTGAAGCACTTACTAAAAATACCACATTGATATTTAAAAGTATAAAACTTGTCTACTTGCTCTTTTTCTCACGTCACTTGCACCATTTATATTTACAGATCCAATACTTACCTCACCCATAAAAATAAGAAAGGATACAAAAAGACCAAAACTCTAAGCTTCATGAAATTAGCTTTTTTCAGCACCATCACTCATTTCAGTATTAAGTTTTCTCACTAATTTCTTTTCAACAGTAGACTTCCTTATTGGTAAACAATCCTTCAGTCATCAAACACCATGTTTTTTCAATGAATTGCTTAAGGTCAGGAAAGTATTCATTCACTCGTACCCCTCTTTTGTTTGTAGTTGCTTTGAGAAACAGTTTGATATCTTCCAATTTTGCCGCATAGACAACATAGTCAAAATCATCAATCCGATCAATCATGTAAGCAAATCGTCTAAATTAAAAAACGTGTTTTAACAATGGAGATTCACTTCCAATGGGGATTTTTTTTAATCGGAGAAACCAACTTGCCATACCGGGAAACAGACTGTGATAACAACTCGACGCTAATAATTGGAGGAACATTAGACAGTGTCACTTTTTTAGACGGCATTGAAAGAGAGAGAACAGGTGTAAACAGACCATCGACAACAATTCCCTGCTCAACCAGCTCATTAGCTTTTTCTACGGCATTTTAAAAAATCACCGTAGCATTATTCATTTTTGATTCTGACAGAATACTTTCATGACAAACAGCTTCCCCTATAGCAAGACAATGGCTGATAAACCCATAACCCTAACCCTAACCCAACCTAACCCTAACCCCCGCTACCCAGCCTGTTGTTAGCTAACGTGCGATCTCTGGAAAACAAACTGGATGAGCTGAGAGCAAGGGTTACATCACAGCGGGAAATAAGAGAATGCTGCGCTCTGATTTTCACTGAGACCTGGCTCTCAGAGAAAGTCCCGGAATCTTCTGTTCAGCTACAAACTCACTCCATACACCGAGGAGACCAGACCGCAGCCTCTGGTAAGACTAAAGGGGGAGGTGTAACAACTCGTGGTGCGGAGACATACAGCAGTTTTTATTGCTGAAATGCCGTCCCTATTATCTACCGAGGGAATTTACTGCTGTGTATTTATAGCCGCTGTTTACATCCCCCCGCGAGCTAACTCCACAGTAGTGCTAGGCAAGCTCCATGATGTACTAAGCGCACTAGAGATGGCTCACCCTGATGCCGTTTTTATTGCAGCTGGCGACTTTAATCAGTGCAAATTACGGACTGTTCTTCCCAAATATCACCAACATGTGGACATTCCCACCCGCGATAAAAACACACTGGACAATGTTTACAGCAACATACGTGATGGTTAAGCTTTACAAACTGAGGGCATCCTGCAGGACTGTTTTGCTCTGACAGACTGGGATGTGTTTAAAGTTTAAAGCACTTTGGAGGACTCTTCTGTCAGCATACAGGATTATGCTGAGTATGTGACTGGGTACATTAGCACTTGTGTAGATAACATTGTACCCACCATACAAGTCAGGAATTTCCCCAACCAGAAGCCCTGGATAAACAGTCAGGTACGCCACATGCTACGTGCTCGATCTCTTGCATTTACATCAGGCAACGAGACCGAGTACAGAGCTGCTAGGTACGGACTGAGAAAAGCCATTACAGCGGCCAAGAGACAGTACAGAGAGAAGCTGGACAGTTTCTACTCTATTGCTGACACCGGGCAGATGTGGCAAGGCATGCAGCACATCACAAACTGCAGGACCACCACGATTATCCAGTGAGGAGAGTGAGTCGAGCTGACTGACAAGAAGAGTGAGGTGAGACAGACAAGACGATGGCAGATGAAATTTGCAAGATGGCGCCCCCCGAGGCAGACGTGTTTGCTCGCTCCGCTCTCGAATGCCGGTTTTTCTTTCTTTTTTGTTTGTTTTCTGTTTTATCTGCCGTGCTCAAATGCGGTGCACTGCTAACGTACAACAGACAGGCATTACTGGACATCGCCAATTCAGCCAACCATCTTGAATTTACCGGTTTTATACCTCCGGAGCTACAACACATTAGTTGCTCCCACAGTCACCGCCACCACCCCCAGGAAGGCCCCGAAGCACCGAGCTCGAGCGAGGTAGCTGACCCGAGGAGAGCGCTCCGGAGACGGCGACGCAAGCGAGGCAAGAGGGGAGGGCTTCATGCTAAGTTAAAAGCTCGCGCTAGCCGACCACCGCTACCCAGCCTGTTGTTAGCTAACGTACGATCTCTGGAAAACAAACTGGACGAGCTGAGAGCAAGGGTTACATCACAGCGGGAAATAAGAGAATGCTGCGCTCTGATTTTCACCGAGACCTGGCTCTCAGAGAAAGTCCCGGAATCTTCTGTTCAGCTACAAACTCACTCCATACACCGAGGAGACCAGACCGCAGCCTCCGGTAAGACTAAAGGGGGAGGTGTAACAACTCGTGGTGCGGAGACATACAGACTGTTTTTAAGCACTGCTCGCCAGACGTGGAGTTTTTATTGCTGAAATGCCGTCCCTATTATCTACCGAGGGAATTTACTGCTGTGTTTATAGCCGCTGTTTACATCCCCCCGCGAGCTAACTCCACAGTAGCGCTAGGCAAGCTCCATGATGTACTAAGCGCACTAGAGACGGCTCACCCTGATGCCGTTTTTATTGCAGCTGGCGACTTTAATCAGTGCAAATTACGGACTGTTCTTCCCAAATATCACCAACATGTGGACATTCCCACCCGCGATAAAAACACACTGGACAATGTTTACAGCAACATACGTGATGCATACAGGGCTGCACCCCGCCCCCACTTTGGATACTCCAGACTACATCTCTTTGTTAATGTATCCGGCCTACAGACAAAGACTCAAACAAACAAACCCTGTCACCAAACAGGTTAAGCTTTGGACCCTACAAACTGAGGGCGTCCTGCTGGACTGTTTTGCTCTGACAGACTGGGATGTGTTTAAAGCTGCAGCCACTTTGGAGGACTCTTCTGTCAGCATACAGGATTATGCTGAGTATGTGACTGGGTACATTAGCACTTGTGTAGATAACATTGTACCCACAATACAAGTCAGGAATTTCCCCAACCAGAAGCCCTGGATAAACTGTCAGGTACGCCACATGCTACATGCTCGATCTCTTGCATTTACATCAGGCAACGAGACAGAGTACAGAGCTGCTAAGTACGGACAGAGAAAAGCCATTACAGCGGCCAAGAGACAGTACAGAGAGAAGCTGGACAGTTTCTACTCTAATGCTGACGCCGGGCGGATGTGGCAAGGCATGCAGCACATCACAAACTACAGGACCACCACGAGCACCACTATCAGCTCCTCAGACAGCCTGCCGGATGACCTCAACACCTTCTTCGCCCCTTCTTCGCCAGACCTCCAGCATCGACACAGAGAGGAGGCACACAGACACTCTGACCACTCAACCCCCCTCCCCCCTCCTACTGTCTCATCAGCTGCGGTACACAAAGCGCTGAGGAAAATCAACCCCCGCAAAGCAGCAGGGCCAGACAACATCCCTGGACGGGCCCTCAGAGCTTGTGCTACGGAGCTGACTGATGTACTCACTTCCATCTTCAACCTCTCCCTCAGTCAGAGCATCGTCCCAACCTGCTTCAACACACTGTTCACACATGACTGTGTTGCCTCCCACAAGGACAACATAATACTGAAGTTCGCTGATGACACCGCAGTGATAGGACGGATCACTGGCGGGGATGAAGCGGCCTACAGGAGGGAGGTGGCCAGTCTTGTGGCATGGTGTGAGGACAACAACCTCACCCTCAACACGGACAAGACAAAGGAGATGATAGTGGACCTGAGGAAAAAAAGGAAAACTCACCAGCCACTGTTTATCCGAAAGCTTGAAGTGGAGAGGGTGAGCAGCTTTAAATACCTGGGGGTCCACATCAGCGAGGACCTCACCTGGACACTCAACACCACCCAGCTGGTTAAGAAGGCACAACAGCGGCTGTACTTCCTGAGGAGGCTGAGGAAGTTTGGCATGTCACCTAAGATCCTCAACAACTTCTACAGCTGTGTAGTTGAGAGCGTCTTGACCAGCTGCATCACTGCATGGTATGGCAGCACTACAGTGAGGGACCGCAAACGTCTGCAGAGAGTGGTGAAGACTGCTGAGAAGATCATCAGGACTCCACTGCCCTCTCTGCAGGCCATTTACCATCGCAGAGTCCACAGAAGAGCTGCATCCATCATTAAAGACCCCACCCACCCCCAACACAGACTGTTCACACTCCTACCCTCAGGACGGAGGTACAGGAGTGTAAATTGCAGGACTTCCAGATTAAGGAACTCCTTCTTCCCCTCAGCTATTAGACTCTTAAACAGGTAGCTAGCTAGTGGACTTATCTATCTCAGAGAACAGTCGGTCCAAATTGTTCATCTCATTTGAACATTTGTAATGGTATTGCTGTTATTACTACCATTGTATATTTGTTAATATTACTCCTCATGTAGCCTCATCTCAATTTGCACATCTGTTACTGTTACTGCTGCTGTTGTTATCATGTAGTTGCACTCAATTTGCACGTTACTGCACTATTGTTTTTTGCACATAAGTTAATACTGTACATTCGCATATTTAGATACCATATACATAGTCTATATTTCTATTTTCACATTCTATATTTCTACTCTATACTCGCATATATAGATACACAGTCTATATTTGTATTTTTTTCATAGTCTATATTCCTACTACTGCAGCATAGTTTTTATTATTATGTTTCTTACATTGTATGTATGTATGTATGTGTGTATAGTTTGTGTATGTGTGTGTATAGTTTTGCACTGTCTTGGCATTCATTGTGGACAGAAAAGTAAGAATTTCATTGCTCAGGGAAACCTGTTTTCCTCACTGGGCATATGACAATAAACACTTTGAATCCTTTGAATCCTTGAATCCTTGAACAGTCCTCTCCACTCACTACGGATGCCACCTTAACAGCATGATGCCGCGTGAGTGTATTTAGCACTAGCGAATCCGGGACCGTCATGCTTCCTCAGCAGGTAGCACACGGCCCGGAGCACACTCTCCCCAAGATTAAATTTAAGTGAAAAAAAAAAATTGAAAACACTCAGGAAGGAAGGAAAAGAAAAAAGATAAGAGGAAAAAAACTTAAAACAAGCTTATTTGTGGCTCTGCAACCACAAACTCACACTAACAATCAAAAACACTCAGACTCACCACACGCTCTCCACACACTCACTCCGCAAACACTCACGCATGCGCACGAGAGATAGAGAGAGAGAGAGAGAGAGAGAAAGAGAGAGAGAAGAGCAAGAGAAAACACAAGCACAGACACTTCTGTAGCATGATCTTTATTCCTGCTTGCTCACTTAACACACGCATCATTTAGATTAAAACTAAATCGCAAATATAAAACAAACAAACAAAAATATAGGGGGGATTCACTATAAACAGCATTTATTTTAAATGTCAAACACACAAAAGTGAAAGCAGCCTATGTGAAATAAATGCACTAGGCTATTTTTGTCTCTCTCATTCTGCACCAATTCAAATGTGTGTGTGCGTTGGACATTGTTTGCTTGTTGACATTAATTGCATTATATGAGTTGCTTTGGAATATAAGTCGCAGCAAGTTTATGGATGATAAAAATGAGACATGAGAAACAATGAGAAAATATGTTCATCCCTGTTACAAGATTTATATATAAAGAGTGATTCCTTGCTGTCACGTAATGGTGTCGTATGAACACGCACGAAGATGATGATGAAGTCAAACAGTCTTTAATTAATCCACATAAAGGTAATTTCCAGATACAGGCTGGCTGGTGACACATAGACGAGACCCAACCAACACAGACAGAACATAAATAAACAGACTAAGGCCATGTCCACATGTACACAGGTATTTTTATAAACAAAGTTTTTCCTTCTTCCGTTTTAAAAAAAATCTCCGTCCACATGAAAACGCAAACACATGCTATGAAGCACTGTCAAGAGCATGCCAAACCAACAGGTGGCGATATAATCTCAACCGTAAAGCCATGTTGGCCAATCAGAAGCCTGAAAAAGTCTCCAGTAGGCGGAGATAATAGCGCAGGCGCCGACGTCACAAGCCAGAATTTTTTTGAAAATCTTCACCCTGGCAGGCGTTTTCAAAAATGTTCAGTAAACTGGTGCTGCGTTTGCGTGTGGACGAACGGACTAACCGCGTAGAAAAAGCTGTGGTTTTAAAAATAACCATGCTCGTGTGGACAGGGCCTAATGCAGATACTAAACAAGACACACCTGAAACTAATGACATAATCAGACACGAGGGAAAACATCTCCAGGTTACGCATGTCACCATGGTTCCCTGAGGGAACGAGACTCTGTGTCGAAACGCTATGGGAACGCCTTCAGCTTGACCATGCTCTGAATCACGTGTGTAATCAGTCCAATGGAAGGGAGAGACGTCACAGGTGGGTGACGTAGAGACCAGGAAGCTATAAAAGCATGTGCGGTGAATCCGGCATCAGCTTCAAGGAATGAAGCAAGCACTCGCAGGGATGCCGGAAGTATGGCACCGAGACGCTAGGCCATACAACCTGATGAACGTAAGGGGCGTGGACCAACCCGCAGCGTTGCAGATGTCCTGCATAGACACACCTGCCAAAAAGGCCTTGGAGGCTGCCACACTTCTAGTAGAGTTAGCCTTGACCCCCAGAGGTGAGGGGAGATCAGAGGACTCAAAAGAAATACAAACGGCATCCACTATTCACCGGCTAAGGGTCTGCTTAGAAGACCTCTCTTAGGGGAACCATAGCAAACCAGCAGCTGGTCCACCCTTCTCCACAGGGCAGCTCTGTGGACGAATGCGTCCAGTGCTCGCACCGGTCACATACAATTAAGCTTCTGCTGGTCTGGCTCCCGAAAGGGTGGAGGACAGAAAGCCTGAAGTACGACAGGCCGTGGCGCAGAGGCGGGGACCTTAGGAACATAACCCGCTCGAGGGTAAATGAACGCTTTGGCCAGACCTGGCGCAAAGTCTAAATAGGAAGGGGCCACAGAAAGGGCCTGCAGATCCCCAACTCTCTTGAGAGAAGAAATCGCCAGAAGGAAGGCAGTCTTTATAGTGAGATGGCGATCAGAAATCTCCTCAATAAGCTCGAAGGGAGTCCTACAGAGACCTTCTAACACCACAGCCAGGTCCCACGGGGGGACACGAGATCGGACCGGAGGCCTCAGCGCACCGCGGAGGAAACGTGTAACCAGGGGGTGTTTACTCACTGACTGGCCACCGAGAGGGGCGTGGTAGGCCCCAATGGCCGCCACATAGACCTTCAGGGTGGAGTGGGTCAACCCTGTGGAGAAACGGGCCTGCAGGAACTCCAGCACTGTACCAACTGGGCAGTTAACTGGGTCGAGCCGCCGGTCTCCGCACCAAGAAGTGAAAAGCTTCCACTTCAAGGCATACAGTTTCCTCATAGAGGGAGCTCTGGATTGAAGGATGGTCTCAACAACCTCGGTTGAGAGACCAGAAGCTACGAGTTGTGCCCCTCAGAGGCCACACCCACAGCTTCCACAGCTCCTGGCGGGGGTGAAAGATCATGCTCTCCGCCTGTGAGAGGAGATCCCTCCTGATGGGAATATCCCATGGAGAGCCGTCGAGGAGAGAAATCAGGTCCGAGAACCATATTCGGCCTGGCCAGAACGAGGCCACTAGCAGAAAACGGATCCCGTCCCGACGCACTCTCTCCAGAACTCCCGAGAGCAGAGCAATTGGGGGAAAGGTGTACAGACGAAGCCTCGGCCACGTCTGTACCATGGCATCCATCCCCAGTGGAGCTAGGTGAGTCAGAGAGAACCAGAGGGGACAGTGCGATGTCACTCGAGTCACAAACAAGTCCACCTGAGCCTGGCCAAAAATACTCCAAATCTGCTTCACCACATCGGGGTGAAGCCTCCATTCCCCGGGCCTCGACAAGATGGCTGTTCCGAAATTGAGATACCCAGGAATGTGCACTGCTCTCAGCGAGAGGAGTTTCTGCTGGGACCACAAAAGGATCTGGTGTGCCAGCCTGTAAAGGGGGCGTGAACGCAGACCTCCCTGGTGGTTGATGTTAGAGACGGCAGCTGTGTTCTGCCGTGCAAAGGCAAAATACCTTAAAGGAACACTCTACTATTTTTGAAAATAGGGTCATTTTCGAATCCATTCAGCCGATCTCCGGGTCTGGCGGTAGCACATTTAGCTGCAGCTTAGCATAGATCATTGAATCTGATTAGACATAGCATCTCGCTCAAAAATGACCAAAGAGTTTCTATATGTTTCCTATTTAAAACCATGCCGTACCATGGGTACAGCAGGTGCAATTATATTACGCAGCGCCTGAAAATAAGTTACCTAGCTGGGGACTATTTTCAGGCACTGCGTAATATCATTGCGCCTGCTGCACCCATGGTACGGCAGCAAAGTTCCTTGATTATTACGCCGGAATGAAAGTATAGTTCCTAGCCATATCGGCCTAGAAAATCGCAACTTTTAATTTTCCGTCGGTCTTAGTACACAATGTAACTACAGAAGGGTCAAGTTTTAAATAGGAAAAATATAGAAACTCTTTGGTCATTCTTGAGTGACATGCTAACGGTCTAATCAGATTCAATGATCTATGCTAAGCTACAGCTAAAAGTGCTACCGCCAGACCTGGAGATCGGCTGAATGGATTCGAAAATGGTAAAACTCAACTGTTTAACTCTAGGGGAGTTGGAAAATGAGCCTATTTTCAAAAATAGTAGAGTGTTCCTTAAATTTCGATTTTGGTCGAAAAGGAGTTATTGATATTTTGGGACATTCAAGACATCCTTTATCATGTGCATAAGTATCTTGAGTCAAGTTCGTTGTTTTTCAGAGAAAATAATGGGTCGTCTTAACCATAACTTCAGAAAGCCCTAGAGAAACCAAGGCAGAACACCGTATAACACCAGTTACGTCTCTTTCACTTTGTTTGGAACTCTCAAAATGAGTTATGGCATTCTGCCTTTGTTTAGCCATACGTCAATATGAAGTTACGGTGCCGACTTGGAGTCATAAGGTGTTCTCCCTTTGTTTTACTGACCATTAAAGACTGCCGCATTTTAATTATGGTGTAATTTGTATACTTTCATACATCTGATCTGTCACTGAAGCACTTTATTAGACAAACGAATTAGATAGATTCTCTATCTACCAAACAGCTCCATATAACAAAGCACTGTAAAGACTAACGTTATACCTTGATAGCAATACATAATCGTGAATAACCTTTAAAGATTTTTTGATTATTATTTTTTCCTTTTTATAATTCAGATTATTCACCAGGCTGTTGCTTCTAGTTGGACGCGTGTGGACTAGAATTAGAAACTAGGACATTCCTGCTTGCTGGCGTTCACATCAATCCACAATTCGTTCTTTTATGTTAGGCTATTTTCATTCAAGTCAATATAAAAGCAATTAAATGATGTCTAGCATTCTTTTACGTTACTGAGCATAGCAAATAAATTGGTTGCAAAACGGTATCCACTCACATAACTTTTAGTCCACTTGCTACGGTCAAAAAAACGATTAATACAGTCACATTTCTATATGCAACAGCCTATGAGATAGCCCATGATCACTATATTTTATACAGGTGTCACTGTAACGATTTTGTAAATGGTGATCAGCAACCAAATATTGATAGTCTGGAAGTTACTGTCTTTTGCCTTGGTGTGACTTCTCACGTTTTGCAGAAAATGCAAAGGCAGAGTACAGTAACTTCAAAATAGGGCTAAAAATCAAGTTTGAGCTCACAATTTTTTAATGTAGATAATTTTTATTGCTAAAACATCTAACTGCCAAATTTCCAGTGTCCTACCTATAATTAATTTGGCTGGACAAATAAAAAACTTTAGTAATTTTTCTCAGTTTCAAACTCTGCTAGCGAGTTAAGGTCTTTTGACTTTGTAGGGCAGTGTTGTCGGTGCGCACCAACACATGGTGATCTCTTCGGTCCGGGAGGAAGTGCTTCAACACTAGAAAACAGCTAGCATCTCCAGGCAGTTGATGTGCCACGTGAGATGGCAACCACTCATGACCGCTCCCCAACCAGTGAGGGACGCGTCCGTCGCTACCGTTACGCAGCGACAAGGAGCTCCCAGCACCAGGCCCTGAGACAAGAACCAAGGCTTCCTCCACATGTCTAAGGCACGTAGGCATCGCCGCGTGACCTTGAATATGCGAAGCAGGTTTCTCCTCGGGGAGAACCCCTTGGACTTGAGCCACCACTGTAGGGGTCTCATGTACAGCAGGCCAAAAGGTATCACATTGGATGCAGCTGCCATCAAACCCAGCAGTCTCTGAAACTGCTTGACAGTGAGTGACCGGCCTTCTCTCACTCTCGCGACTGCAGTGAGGATCGACTCGATCCGAGCAGGGGACAAACGTGCCTGCATCGTGGTCAAATCCCATACCACGCCCAGATAAGTCGTCCTCTGTAATGGAGAAAGCACACTTTTCTTGGCATTTAGTCTTAACCCCAGCATTCATGTGAGCGAGGATGACATCTTGATGTCGAACCACCACCTGCTCCGATTGAGCTAAAATCAACCAATCATTGATATAATTCAGTATGCGGATGCCCTGGAGTCGCAGACGAGCCAGAGCAGCATCCACACACATCGTGAAAGTGCGGGGTGAGAGTGCAAGGCCAAAAGGAAGAACCCGGTATTGGTACGCTTTGTCCCCAAAAGCAAACCTCAGGAACTTCCTGTGATGAGGAAGGATGGAGATGTGAAAGTATGCATCTTTTAGCTCGATCTTGACAAACCAGTCCTCGGACCTGATCTGAGACACGACCTGTTTGATAGTGAGCATCCTGAACTTCAGTCGCATGACTGAGTTCAATTGATGGAGATCTAAAATGGGACGCAAACCCCCATCCTTCTTCGGAACGATGAAGTACCGGCTGTCGAACCTGGACTCTCTTTCGTGAGGAGGGACCACCTCGATGGCCTCCTTCCTCAAAAGAATATTCACTTCTTGTTCCATTACCAGAGCCTGCTCGGGTCCCACCAGAGTGGGAATGACCCCGTTGAAATGAGGCAGAGGAGAACCAAACTGGATTCTGTAGCCTCTCTCTACAGTGTGCAGGACCCACCGAGACACATTCGGCAGTAGTTTCCACGCTGCCAAACAGTCTACTAAGGGAATCAGTCTCTTGAGACTGACCTCTGGTGTTATCAGAGCGGCTAGCTCAGTGCCCTGTAGCGGCGAACTGGCAACGGACGGCCGAACTAGCTGCTCTGGAGACCTCAATAGAGGTAGCGAGCCTCTTAGCACCACTACGTTCCTGGGCGGTAACTGAGAGAAGCGCTAGTGGGAGACCGCTGCGCCCTGAAGCACCGTAATTGGCAGGGTTGGCAGACCGATCTCCGAGGAGAGACGGGCACCGTGTAATGCGGTGTACACCACTCTTCCCCAAAGGGGCCTGCCCTCCGAGGTCCTGAGCCATGGCATCATGACTCTCGTAGCAGAAGTCTCCTATTGAAAACGACGGTCCTCAGACCTGTGTCATCTCCTAGGAAGACTAGACTGATAGAACCAGAGCCTGCTCGGGGCAGGACCCAATGAGACACGCTTGGCAGGGGCTCCCACACCGCCAGGTGACCTACTAAGGGAACCAGTCTCTCGAGACTGGCCTCTGGTGCACTTTGAGCGGCTAGGTCTGTGCCCTGAAGCGGTGAACCGGCAGGGGGTGGCCGAACTAGCTACTCTAGAGACCTCCGAAGAGGTAGCGAGCCTCTTAGTACCGCTACGTTCCCGGGCGGTGACTGAGAGAAGTGCTCGCCGGAGACTGCTGTGCCCTGAAGCACCAGGGTTGGCAGACCAATCTCCTGAGGACACTGAGGAGAGACGAGCACCGTGTAATGCGGAGTACATCGCTCTTCCCCAGAGGGGGTCAGCCCTCAGAAGTCCTAGACCTTAGGCGTCAGGACGTTTTAGATGAACACAATCCAGCAAGAATGACGGTCTGCATAACCGCCTTCCGCTAGAAGCCTTTGGCCTGGGAGCGCCACTCTGACTCTAGACTCTGTGGAGTACGAGAAGTGATGCTCCCTGAATGAGGGGCTGGAACACAGTAGGTTGGGACTGCTCCCGCCCAGCAGCCCCTGCTGACTGCCTCAACCTCCTGGGAGGAAGAGAGGTAAACATGTGCTCTTCCTCAATAAATTTTTATCCCAAGAGCCCCTGTATATCTAACTTCTCATAGTCAGATAAATACTTAATTTAATTTCTCAGAATTAAATGCAGCCAAACAACCAGACGAGTAAACACGGTCTGGTGTGATAAGATTCATATCAAAAACCGAAAATTATGTAATGCATGCGAGCCGCTCGGTCACACAAACAATATCCATCTCCTCGGAGAAAGCTGAATAGCTGCAGCAGCGAGCTCTCACTCAGAGGGGGAAGAAACTGCAGTGCGGACTTCCGAAACTCGAGAGAGAGCGCTAGATCTAGGGAACGTGGGTGGAGATAGGGAGAGCCGTCTCCAACCCGTCCGCCAGATCATGTGTAATCCCCGTGAGCTCAATTGCCGCCGTACCTCAGCAGCACATACTGGAGCTTATTTATAGTGACAAACAACAATAAATAGGACTGACAACAGTATGGGACTGACACAACACCGAGCGCTTGTTGAATGACAGAAAGCTGACGCCGGTTTCACGACACATGCTTTTATAGCTTCCTGGTCTCTACGTCACCTGCCTGTGACGTCTTGCCCTTCCATTGGACTGATTACACACATGATTCAGAGCGTGGTCACGCTGAAGGCGTTCCCATAGCGTTTCAACACAGCTTGAGTTTCTGAAAGGGAACTAGGTCAGGGAACACATGAGGGAAGAAAACCAACTAAAAGTCCATGAAAACTGAGACAAAAAAAACATAACTGTGAAATTTCACCTCCTGGAAGGTGCGACCTTGCGCTGCAGAGAAGGAAGGATCAGGAGACGGCGGAGGGATGGTGAAAGGCTGGCACAGACAGGCAGGAGGAGGTTCTGGAGGTGGCCGGATGACCAGGAGGAATCTGCCAGGGAGGTCCGAGTGGGCCAATACGGCGCCACAAGCAGGACCTGCTCCTCATCCTCCCTGACCTTGCACAGCATCTGTGCGAGAAGGCTCACTGGGGAATTTATAAATTTATTTTTTTTTTACTATCTGGGGATGGAGTCTCCACTCTCCGGGGAGCGCAGCTCGTGACAGCTTGTCGGCTGCATGGTTGTGCAGGCCTGGAATGTAAATGGCAGGTGAGTTGCGACAATGCGACAGGAGCATAGACCACCTTGTCGGTTGATGTACGCCATGGTCGCAGTGTTGTCCTTGCGGACCAGCACATGCTTGCCTCATAAACGCCCTCTGAGACGATTCAAGGCAAGGCGTACTGCTAACAACTATAGGCGGTTGATGTGCCAGTGCAGTTGGGGGCCCGTCCAAACCCCCGACACTGCATGCCCGTTGTACGTAGCCCCCAGCCAGTGGTGGAGGCATCCGTGTAAACCACAGCATGCCTGGAGACCTGTTCCAGGAGCATTCCTGTCCAGAGAAACGCAAGGTCTGACCACGGGGTGAAGGTTTGATGGCAGGCCGGCGTGACTTGGACCCGGTGAGTGCCGCGTAGCCACGCCCACCTCGGGACTCGGCCATGGAGCCAGTGTTGAAGCGGTCTCATATGAAGCAGCCCCAGCGGCGTGACTGCGGACTGAGTGACCGACTGAAAGGGAACCATGATTACATACGTAACCTGGAGACGTTTTCCATTTCAGAATGGGAGGTATGTCAAACTTGAGAAAGCAGGGTGAGCCGACTCGTTTCTGAAAGAGAGTTAACATACTGTGAACTTACTCTGGTAACTTACTCTGTGTAACTAACCTGGTTGGGAGCAGGTTTTCTTAGGTAAACCCAGAGTTTATAGCTGCTGTAAAACCGAAAACTAAGAACCAGCTAAAACCAGCCTAAGCTGGTTGGCTGGACTTAGCTGGTTTAATCTTGAAGTTTTAGCTGGTCTCCCAGCCTGGCTGAACTGGCCAAGCTGGTCTCCCAGCTTCTCCAGCTAAGACCAGCTAAATAAGTGGTCAAAACCCCTCTAAAACCAGCATGCTGACCAGCTATGAGCAGGCTGAATGACCAGTTTAAACCAGTCAACCAGCTTAGGCTGTTTTTTCAGAATTGAGGGTAAGTCAACACAGAGCTCAAGTTTTAACTCAGAGTTCGTTGAAGCTCATAATTGAAACCGGCGCCAGGCCTTAAAGGCACAATATGTACGATTTTTTTTTTAAATATCCAAAAACCACTAGAACAGTGTTATATATTTTACTGACTTGTGTACTTACATTATCCCAAATGTTTCGAAGAATGTTTAAATCCAGAGAAATAAGCAATTGTAACTTATTAATTTTAACTTTAATTGTAACTTGGAAAATGTTTAACTTGCCTTCATCATTTATTTCTCCTACTAGTCAAATGTACGGTGGCCGAGAAGTGCAAAACAAATCACAATTCTGAAAACAAAATAACAAATTACAAATGCAAATGCAAGTCTAAAAAACAAAATAACAATTCAGAAAACACAACAACAATTCAGAAAACATTATA
This sequence comes from Sinocyclocheilus anshuiensis, assembly GCF_001515605.1. Classification (NCBI taxonomy): domain Eukaryota; kingdom Metazoa; phylum Chordata; class Actinopteri; order Cypriniformes; family Cyprinidae; genus Sinocyclocheilus; species Sinocyclocheilus anshuiensis. The sequence continues at coordinate 51,709 of NW_015536564.1, forward strand.
ACAAGTCAGAAAACACAATGACAAATTCGAAAACAAAATAACAAGTCAGAAAACACGACGACGAATCCGAAAACAAATGAACAAGTCAGAAAACACAACGACAAGAGGTAGGTATAGTTTGAGACAGCGCCATTGGTTTGGGATTACTCACTGCTGACTGGACACTGGACCTGTCAATCAACGTATACAGGAAGAACCAGCCGAAGAACAGACCATCTCCGAACTTTCTACCACGACTCTGCTGTTCTTCGGCTGATTCTTCTTCCTGTATACGTTGATTGACAGACGTCTGGTCCAGTCAGCGGTGAGTAATCCCAAACCAATGGCGCTCTCTCAAACTATACCTACCTCTTCCGGTTTGTCTGATTTGTCGTTGTGTTTTCTGACTTGTTATAATGTTTTCTGAATTGTTGTTGTGCTTTCTGAATTGTTATTTTGTTTTTTTGACTTGGATTTGCGTTTGTAATTTGTTATTTTGTTTTCAGAATTGTGATTTGTTTAGCACTTCTCGGCCACCGTACAAATGCCTTATATATGTAGATTTTATTATTTTATCTTGTTCAGATTTTCAATCTTAAAATATGAAAATCCAATGTAAAATGGTAATTATTACATATAATGATAATCATGTTGATGTAAATAAACTTTTCAAGGAGTGACATGAATAAACAAAAACATAAACCAAATTACTCCAATTACAACTGTCCCAAAGTTGTGCTCTCATTTCAGTTAATCCACGTTTACTGAGGAGAAGAGTGTGTCAGAGCTTACGATAAATGAGACACGACGTGACCTGTGAAGAAAATAAAGAAAAATCTCACTGAAGGTGAAGTAAACAAATAAGTCTTATCCTCTATTAAATGACTAGAGTATTTTATAGAGAAGCCACAAAAATGTTATTTAAATAAATTGTATAGAGAGCTTGTATCAGGATATATTTTTAATTGATGCAAAATATTTGAAATCAACTTATTTAAATTGGAATTCACAAAAAAGGCTTATTGTTTTAAAAGGCAATGCAAATATGACATATTGTATAATACAAATGAGAGTTGATTAGAATGCAAATATCAGTCCCATTAATAAGTTTATTGTCGATCTAATTAGGAGTTCAGAATCACTGAGATATAAAAAATAGTGTTTCAAATTCTATTTGTTTTCTGTCAACAGTAACATTAGACACACAGTTCAGGTGTTTTGAATTATGTTCTGATATTAAAAAGTATCCTTTAAAACTGAAAGTAAAAACTTGTGGTAGCTGTGATTCTGATTCTGATGCCAAACATGCCATAATTCTAAAACATTCCATCTGAGGAGTGTTGTATGACTAGTTTTGGGTTTAGTTAAATCAGAAACCGTTATAAGGCTACTCATGGACTGAATATGCGCTCTGCAGTAATAACCTGATCGGTGCCTATGGTCCATGCTGATAGCTGTTCCGGGCAGTTTTTAGTTCTCATTTCCATAAATATATATATATATATATATATATATATATATATAGCGGTTTCTCTTTTAAAACAAAAAGGAAATTCAGAACTCACTTCAAGGTTTAAAACAGAAACAACAGCATTAACAGCAATTACGCCATGAAGAATTCTCCATTGTATATCTACTACTCTCTATAGTAACGGTGGCTTATACAGGACTCTCCATTTAGGTTTAACATCATCTATTTTGAGGAATGAACGCCATGGAGTATCTACTTTGTTGTTCAAAAACGTCTCAGGTTACGTATATAACCGTGGTTCCCTGAGTAGGGAACGAGACACTGCGTCCTCTAGGGGTTGCTATGAGGAACGCCTCGTCGTGACCCGTGTCTGAAGCATACATTGAAAAAACACCAACAACACGTTGGCTGGCGACAACGACTTGTTAATGAAAGTTATTAGAGTGAGTTCGGCAAAAGTGGGAAATCAGGTAAAGTGTGACAAATATGTCTCATGATTGATTACCCTTTAAATATCAGGAGACAATCAAATGCAACAGTCATTAGTGATTACCACAAGGGTCTTTGTCATTATGGAAATGTTTTAATTTGCCTGACATTATTGAAGTATATGTGATCAAGCTTCATCATCTAATCAGCCTCAGCAAGAACATGGACAATTCATCAATAATGCTGGAACCGGGGTTATAAACCATTCAGAAAGAGCACGAAGCTGCTGCGCGTAGCTCTTACCATACATGATTCTAGAAAAGAATGCAGAGTACTAACGTGCGAACTTACCACAGTGTGGATTTTAGAAAGTGTACAAAGACTTCACGTGCACACTTACCATAACATGGATGGGCAGGAGGATTGGGAAGGCTCAGCCTCAGCTTCTTCGCCCTCCTCAGACATTTCCTGCTCTTCCTGGGCTGAACCCAGCAGAGCACTGGCCCCTGGATCAGAAGATGTTAAAGAAATAACATCATCCTCCAGCGGCTCATTCTCGTCCACAGCCGACGAGCGCGAGAGGGAAAGCCCCTCTTTAAACTCATCGGCCAGGTCCACCTGCGATCCCCACGAGCTCATTCTCCTCCATGCCTCAGCAGCGGCGGGTCCTGAACTGCGGGAAGCCGATGGCTGCCCCTCTTTACTCGAAAAAAGAGACAAACGAGAACGGAGCTTTTTTATTGAAAAACGCTCGCAGTGCATGCAGATTGTCCCCTCGAGAACATCGCGTGCGTGCTCTTCGTCCAAACAAACAACGCATAGATCGTGTGTGTCATCGGGTGTCAAATAGCGATGACACAGATGCACACATCTTCTAAACGCTTTGCTAGTGCTCGCCATAATGAATGAAAGAGATCGCTCTTCAGGAAATGCACGCTTCAAACAAAACAGTCAGTGAAGACGAAGAAGAGGATGATGTGTTCTCCCGGCGCCTATTTATACTATAGTCGCACCGGTAGTGACGTTATGGCTGTCGCCGGCCAACGGGTTGTTGGTGTTTTTTCAATGTATGCTTCAGACACGGGTCACGATGAGTCGTTCCCCATAGCGACCCCTAGAGGACGCAGTTCAAAGTTCCCATGAAAGGGAACTTCTTATTAAAATCCACAACACAACTTTGTACAAAATTTTCCCAGTTACTGAAAAAAATCCAAACTCAAAGATTTGCCAACTTTTAAAAAACATCCCATACAATCATCTAGTTAGGGAAATAAAAATATAACTGGAAAAGAATTTTCAACATTAGGAGCCTTTACTCCTTTACAAAAATCTGTTAATGATTTTCTCTCTTCAGTTAATAGAGCAGACCGCCACTTTGTCAGTAATTGACCAACTATACGGGTCGAAAAAATTCCGAGATGAGATGCAACTTGCTCAGTGTTCATAAGATTAGGTCCAGCCACCTTTAACAGATGACTTAAAGTGGTGGTCTTAGATTTGCAAAGCAGATTACTCAGTCCAGGAAAAGTGTGGTCACCAGCAGAAAACAGGCTCCATGTATTATGGGTTAATTTAACAACCAGAAGAGAGAGTTCATAGATGGTGCACTTTTTATGATTATAAAGACTCCAAACTCTAAAAAGTTTGCGATAAAAAATGGGTACATTGGCAAAGTCCAGCTTTAGGGGGTCCAGCAAGAAGAGAGCTTTGTCCAACTGAAGACCTCCCAGACTCTGTAAAACAGCATACGCAGTAGCTCTCCAGCTAAAATCAGTTGACCCCAACAGAAGTCTGAATGAATTGCAGCCGAAATGCCACTGTCCTGCTTTGCAGGTTTACTGACCCCTGTCCACCTTCTTCTTTAGACAAATACAGAACCCAGTGTAATTTATCCCCCCCCAAAAAATCAGCTAGTAAAGGTTGAACTTCTGCTAACAATTTTGGAGGTGGATCAATACAGGCTAATTTATGTCAGAGAGATGAAGCAACTAAATTAATTATAATTAAAATACGCCCCTTATAAGACATATTTGGAGCCAACCACTTCCATTTAGCTAAACGACCTTTAAGTTTTTCAACAAATCCATCCCAGTTTTTCTTAACCGTGATCTCGTTTCCTAAAAAGAAGCCTAAGTATTTAAAACCTTCCGTATTCCAACGTAAACCTTAAGGAAATCTTAGCCTCCCACTCACCCACTTTCCACACACTAAAGCTTTACTTTTGTTCCAATTTACTTTAGCAGAGGATAAAACTTTAAATACTTTGGGGGGCTGGTTATACATCGCAATATTGTAAATATTTGTTTTAAACCAGGAAGGTGAGCCAATGGATATCACACAAGCAACGTGCAAACTTTGTGCAATTTTTTTTTGCGGTGAACGTCTTAATCTCAGTCGATTCACTAGAAAGTGAAAGTAAAAACTGACAGCGCTTTCGGCATCTGACGCTGCATTGATGGCACATATTCTCTCGGAGACGGCGAGAAACTAATCTACTTCATATGCTGATAACGCTATATAGCTAAATGTTTTAATTTACTCCCTTAAAGTAGCACTATGTAACTTTTTCTGTTCAAAATTTGCAAAATGTATATAATGAGCGAGTACATCATGAATTCATCTTCCAAACCGCGTTTTTGTCTTATTCCGAATCACTATGGTACACTTGTAATAAGTACTTATATTTGGACTATTGTAGCCTGGTCGGGTCGTCACTGCTGCAGAGTAACACATACCTGCGTGAATCACCATAGACATAAACTTAGAGAAGTAGCTCCGTTTGGAATGTTCTTCCGTGGGATGTGTGCAGTTCTGTTTATTAACCGGTAGAGTGCCAAAAGTTACATAGTGCTGCTTTAATATTTCTCTTGTGGCCCGAACATAGGCTAGTGGGTGGGGGGATGGGGGGGGATTAAAATAAAGAAAGAAGAAACATAGGCTATTTCATGTTGTTTTTTTTTCTTTTTTAAAAAGTCGGTGCTTGAAATAAAGCTTTTTCACTGATGATTGCAGTGTTAATCATTTTAATTATAGGCTTATAATTCATTGTATAATAAACCTGTTTTGAAAGACCTTTTAAAAAACATTTTCAATGAGGAGTAAGCTAGCCTAATCTTTATCATCCTCGCAGCGCGTCAGTTATGCGGTGATGTGCTATGAAATTATTGCGGGGCAAATTAATTGTAGCCTAATATTAATTTAATAATAAAAGTAACTTAATAATAATAATAGGCCTAATAGGCTAATAAGAAGAATGTAAGTGTAACAGGCCTATGTTAATTGAAAATGCCAAATTAGATATAACTAAAGTGTATAAAATTATTTTATTCAGATATGTCATGTTTGTGATTTTTTTATTTATTTGTTAATTCGTTATTTAAATTAATAGGCCTACAAATTAGGAAACGGGTGCAGTTAATCGCCGGCGTCAGTCACAAAATTATATATATAAATAATAAAAAAAAAGGCTAATCAGAGGACGACTGGCAACAGCTGATCTTAAATTCTTTAGACACCGCACACCAAACGACTTTGAACACCGACTGAAAACACTGACTGAGCTCAAATGACATTCATAATCGGCCTGACAGTAGTGTTTCCCGGCTTCACAGAATGAACCAATTCGCGCGTGGGACTGAAAGTCTTACCGTTACTTGCAGGCTGATGGACGAGCTCTCTCCCTCGTCAGTGCGAGTTTTTAAAAGTCTTTGTTACAGAATTATGCATTGCTGCTGTTTTTCTAACATTATCTAACACAGCTGCAAATTACAGTCCAACTGAATGGGTGAATACGCACAAGGCCGGAGTGGGACTCATTTTCAGCCCTGGAGTTTCATGCCTGGCCCACTTTTATTTCTTTTTTTTGTTAGTTTTTTTGTACTGGCCTTTTTTTAGTGCCACCTTTTGCGCTTTCTATTATGCATTTTCTTTTATCTATTATTTGTTGCTCCCATATCTCCAACAACTGACAGGTTTTTTTTTTTTGTTTTTGTTTTTTTGAGCAAGGTGCCGCTGTCAGGGGAGTCAAAAGATAAGGTCATCATTAGTCAAGTCAAGTCAAGTCAAGTCTGCTTTATTGTCAATTCTTCCACATGTACAGCACATACACACAGAGAATTGAAATTGCGTTACTCTCAGACCCTTGGTGCATACAGATAACACTAACAGTAGAACATAAATACAGATATACAGATTAAATATAAAATATAACTATACAAATATACAAATAAGGTAAAATGTAAAAAAAAAATATATAAAGCAGCACATGGCAGATAGAGTGCAAACCAGTGAAGTAAACAACAGTGCAGATATAATGATTTGTAGTGCAAAAAGAGCTTATTTAGACTGTGCTATTCTATTTGAAAATTGTCCGGAATATTGTTCCATAGCATACAGGTAAAAAGTTCTCAGAAATAATCAAAATCGTTTTGCTTAAAGCTGCAGTTCGTAAGTTTTGCCTCTTTGTCGCCATCTCTGTTTGAAAACCTGGAATTGCAGCTGTGTGCGGAATTATTAATAAGTTGCTTGCATTGGCCCAAACCGTTTTGGCAAAATCAAAACTCGGACGGTGAAGGGAAGCGGTTAGCGAGAGTCCCGCTCGTTGTGAAGGAGCAGCCGGCAGAGGATTTTGCTTGGTCTTAAAGCCTTCCTTAAACGGCTTCTTCACAAATAAAACAATGATTTGCGCAAAAAGAATGATTAATTGTCAGTTGAGAATTTGTAATTGATATGGTCTAGTGGAAATAATAATATGGGCTGCGAGAAAATAATAAATAAAAAGAGTGGGGCTGCTATGAGTGTAGGCAGTCTAGGGACAGCATCCATATTTCAACCCAGTGGCATGACAACACCGGCCCTTGCGGCCAAAAATACAGAACGGCCCACCGGGAATCCTCCCGGTGCTCCCGATTAGCCAATCCGGGCCTGAATACGCACGAATTTACATGAGTCACATGCCCCAAACAGCCTTCATAACAATTGGCTAACACTGCTGTCAATCAAACTCATCAAGAATTATGGATTGGGACAATATGTACTCTGAGCAGAGTTGATTTAACTATGGTGATTAAACCTAAAGATCGGTTAGCTCATATCACATCAAACCATTCAAATTATTATTATTGTTATACTTTATTCTCAATTACATGAGTCACATGCCCCAAACAGCCTTCATAACAATTGGCTAACACTGCTGTCAATCAAACTCATCAAGAATTATGGAAAAACACATTTTATTTATTTTAGTTATTAGAGATGTTATAATAGTTCTCTAATTGTGTTAAAATAGATTCAACAATTATTTAACAAATATTATATTTGTATAATAAACTGGGGGGCCTATGCCCCCAAAACAGTTTTTCTGTAATCAAATTCTATAATAAGAGTCCTATCTACCATGACACATAATGAAATATGTGACACAGATATTACAAAACCATACAAATAAATTGTTTATTTTTGATATAAGTCAGGGGTATTCAATTAAAGTTCCAAGAGGCGCGGCCTCTATATTTTCTTCCAAGCAGAGGTCCGGATAAAAAAATAAATAAATGAAAATAAAAAATTACACGTATTGTATTTTTACATTTAGATACATGCGAGGCCATGTGACAAAAAAAAAAAAATACTGTTTCTGTTCAGGCTTTTCCTCCTGAAATCTATACTATTTTAATATTTGACTTAAAAGCATTATCTACTAAAAATGTCTACAATAATCAAAACGTTCTCATCTTGAGCAGAAAAGAAAGATAACCAGCAGTTTCAAAGTTTAAGTTCTATCCTAGCCATCTAACAAAAATTTTTACCAATTATAATTACATGATTCTTTTGAAATGTTCTTAGCCTACAGATTAATCATGCTAAATGTAGATCAGAAACGTCTTGCCACATTGAACAGGTTATGGATAGATAAATAAATAGTAAGAAAAATAACTATATTTGCAGCATTGTTTTTTTTTTCTGCTGTGTTTTAGTGAATGTAATCTATTGCTGCTCTCCATGTTTCTGTTGTTAAAATAACCGCGCTCGGAGCTGAAAGGGCTTGAATAAAGCGCGTTTTGCTTTAGATAAAAATACTAGAGTAGCCTATAGCGCTGGAGGATATCTACCATAAACGGCCCTGAGCGCTTGTTATGTGATCTGCTCCGCTGTTTTGACGCACTGGTCACTTAAAATAGTGCTGCTGTTACGGCTCACAGTCCGGATGGATGCCGGGGTGCGGATGCGGTCTGCCTTTTGAATATTAGTTATATAAGGATTAAGACTCGAGTTGCTTTTAAAATATTCACAAGTCCTTTTCCTCGAGTCGAGTCAAGTCTGGAGTCATTTCGGGTCAAGTCTGAAGTCTGAAAGTGCGACTCGAGTCCGAGTCACTAACTCGAGTGCCCATCTCTGGTCTGTACCATAGACCATATAAAAACATGGACGTAGTGTCCGTGACGTCACCCGTAGATTTCCGCTAAATGTAGATCAGAAACGTCTTGCCACATTGAACAGGTTATGGATAGATAAATAAATAGTAAGAAAAATAACTATATTTGCAGCATTGTTTTTTTTTTCTGCTGTGTTTTAGTGAATGTAATCTATTGCTGCTCTCCATGTTTCTGTTGTTAAAATAACCGCGCTCGGAGCTGAAAGGGCTTGAATAAAGCGCGTTTTGCTTTAGATAAAAATACTAGAGTAGCCTATAGCGCTGGAGGATATCTACCATAAACGGCCCTGAGCGCTTGTTATGTGATCTGCTCCGCTGTTTTGACGCACTGGTCACTTAAAATAGTGCTGCTGTTACGGCTCACAGTCCGGATGGATGCCGGGGTGCGGATGCGGTCTGCCTTTTGAATATTAGTTATATAAGGATTAAGACTCGAGTTGCTTTTAAAATATTCACAAGTCCTTTTCCTCGAGAAAATGGGCAAAGAGGCGGGAGCAGGTTGCTGAAGCCACGGCCACCTAGCTCGACGGTGGTGACCGCGGCGGCAATCTACCTGTCACTCAAGTGGCCACGCCCTTAATTATGCAGAACTTTAAAGCTTCATATAATTTAAAGGGATGAGTTATAAAAAAAGTCACCCCCCTCACAGTTGTCATGAAGGGCAAAATTAGCTATATAGACCAAAATCATTTTTTGAACC
>NW_015536564.1:60845-65308 GCF_001515605.1 Sinocyclocheilus anshuiensis
GCCTCTAGCGGCCAGTTGATGAATTACAGTTTAAGTCACTTCCTTGTTGGCTTCACGAGAGAGAGGGGGAGGTTGCCGCTTGGTCTGTACACAGAAGGGACACAGGACGCCAGTTTTTTGATGTCAGTCAAGTCTTTTTTTGGGGAGGAGCGTAAGAACTGCTCTACAGCAGCTCAATGGTAGCTGCCCTTCGGCCGACCTTTTGTTAAGCACTGCGAGCAGATCCTCCCCCAACACTGACCAGAATGACTTATAAAAGTCTACTGGGAGACTGTCGATGCCTGGAGCCTTCCCCGACCTTGAGTTTCAAGTTGCCTTCCTTAGACACCCTTGACAAGTTTTTAAAAAAACTAAAAAACATTGTCAGTATCAGGCTCCGCGTCACAATCATACTTGTACAGTTTTTCATAAAAACAAACAGCTCTCCTTCTAATATCAATAGGGTCAGTTAATAAAGTGCCATATTCAGAACGTAGTGCGTGAATTAATCTTTTCTGTCCAGTCTTTTTTTCTAAATTGAAGAAAAATTTAGTTGGAGCATCCATTTGGTCAATTTTCTGAAAACCGAACCAGAGCTCCTTGCACTTTACCCACCAAAAGGTCACTAAATTTTGTTTTTTTTAATTGAGAGAGCTTCCAAACAGCTATTCTCCCCAGTTAATTCAACTAACTCCTGAAGCTTTACTATTGATGCCTCCAAGGTTTTCATATCTCTTGACATCTGTACAGTGATATTTCGAGTGTGCTGTTGACAAAGCTGTTTAATTTGTACTTTTCCATAATCCCACCACTGTCTCAAAGATTGGAAAGAATTATTTGTGGCTCTAAATGTTTCCCAAAAAAATTTAAACGTGTCTACAAAATTCTTGTCACATAAGAGGGAAGTATTAAGATGCCAACTGACACTCTTTGGTTTGATGGAATTCAAAATAAAAGAACAACACACCATATTGTGATCAGAGAAGCTTACAGGAACAATAAAACACTTACTAAAATACCACATTGATGTTTAAAAGTATAAAACCTGTCTAATCTCGCTAAGGACAAAACATTGTCACGAGTATGAGACCAAGTATATTGCCTTTGATTGCCATTGAAATGCCTCCATATATCACTCAGCTCATGTGTTTTGATAACTCTCATCAGTTTAGTAAGAATGTAATCATTCTTATGTAATATTTTTGTAAACAATTGAACACAAAAACAACACTGGTCTACAAGGTACAGGAAAATGTATAGTTCACAAAATGAAGGAAATGTATACTTATAAATACTATTTGAATAAATATTTTATTAGTCTTGCTGTAGTAATTTGGGCCTTCCCATGATTTTTATTGACCAACATTCTCATTTTTTTACAGATAAATATGAAAAGTGTATTTTTAAGACACTTTTGTCTTACTCTAAAAGAAATTTCCACTTAATGAATGCATTGATAAACCTCAATACATTTTACAAAGAAATTTGTGGAGGGAGATGCTTTTGGTTATCAAATTTAAACAGTCTAAATAGTATTTATGATAGTTAGATAACTTTAGGTATATCACATTGTATTATTAACATGGCTTTATGCTCTCGTTATGCTTTATGCTCACACTATTTATTTTTATTTATGTTCTTGACCCACGGCACCTGGTGATGTGCATTTGCTGTTGTACACAGTTCTGGCCAATAAATAATTGGTTCATTACATAAGTATGAAACATTCAATTTGTGATGCATCGAACATCCATTAAGCTGTGGTGATGTGTTAAAATAATAAGTCTCAGGACCACAATTCATATAAATAAACCTACCCATCTTTGTTGAATTTGTCATTTTGGCTGTCAATATGGACAAGGAAAAGTTTCAAACTTTGTTTGAACTGAAAAAATCTGGAAAGGTTCCTCTTGGTCTTTCTAAAAAAAGAAAAAAAAAATGTCCTTCTTATAAGGGGAAAGAATTTCACAATCAAAGGTGAGTTAAGTCACAGTCAGTGATTTCTTCAATAGTGTCTCCATGACCAAAACTTACTACTTTTAGATGAGGTTTTATATTATATCCGGCGAGGAGGAGAGGGTGCACTGGCCAGAGTTTTGGATTTGATAGAGGAGGCCAAACGGGTATTTCTTGAGTTCCACAGCAGTCCCATTGGTCAACACTGTGGTGTTCAAAAAACAACAGATGCCAAAAGTAAAAGGTTTTATTGGCCTGCCATGACCATTGATATTAAAACCTGGGTGAGTGCAATTAAATGACATTCACATCTTAATACTTCCCTAGCATTATCAAACTGAAATAAAACAACAAAATGTTATAGGTTATGCACTGTGCAGCATGCCAGAAAAAAAAAACAAGCTGAAATTAAAATCAAAGCAGAATACAACCCTATTGAGGTAAGTTGTGTATTTGTGTGAGGAACAATATTCTCATTTTACAAATGTAATCATGCATCTTGAGTATGTGTTTGTTTTTTGTGAGGTGGCTGAGCCTTGGGACATTGTAGGCATGGATTTAGTGGGAAAGCTCACACCAACTAAAGATGGCTATCAGTACATTTGTGTAATGGTAGACTACTTTACAAAGTGGTGTGAGGCTTTCCCACTAAAGACCAAGAGCGCTGAGAAGGTAACAGCCTGCATCGTTAAACTCTTTTACAAATTTGGTGCCCCAAAAAGGCCTTTGATGGATAAAGGCACAGAATTTGTGAACAAGGTTAGAGATTTTAATATTTGAATAGTTAGAAAAAAATATTAATAACTAAATGTCTTGTGTTTGTTTGTATATACAGATCAATATGGGTGTCTGCCAAGTACTTGGGATTAAAAGAAGTTTATATGCACCGTGCCATACCCAGACCAACGGACTGGTTGAAAGATGAAATTGCATTAAGAGGTATGAAAGTATCTATTCAAATATGATAAAACTTAAAATCACTATAGGTGAATAACCATAAGGCTTGTTTTACAGGACTTTGAGCAAGCTGGTGGGAAAACGTCAGACACATGAGCAGATTATTTGGAGGCTACAATGTTCGGTCTCTGAACTAAAAAACAAATAACTACAAAGTTCTTGCCTTACTTTTTAATGTTTGGCCGTGAGGCAAGATATCCATGTGAGGTGTCAGACAATTATGAGGTAATAAAAATACACGTAGGAGGGGAAATCCATTGATGTGGTTGATGATGAAGGGAAACAAATTCCCAAAATTAACATCGACCACTTAATTCACATTTTGGAGGATCATCCTCCAACAGTTCAAAAGTTTTCCCCTCCTGCCACTGTGCATTCAGACCCTCATGTCCGTAAAGAACCTCTCCAGTCCCCTGCCCTGCAAGCACCGCTTAGATTCATGCCTTTCCTCCATCCTGTTACCCTTCCCTATACACACCTTTCTTTGCAGAATATACCAATATCTCTCACTGTGCCTTTTTCCATGCCCATCCCTCATGTTGTAAACCATCCTGGAACACAGTGTTCTGTTCTTTTTAATCAAACGCCTGCTGGTCCACCATCTTCAAAATCCATTTCTGCTGTCTGCCTTGACCCCCAGTCTACCTCAAGTCCTGCCACCCAGTGTGCTCCACCATTACCTGGCCTTAGCCTACCTCCAGTCCTGCCACCCAGTGTGCTCCACCATTACCTGGCCTTGCACCTCAGCAGTGGTGGAAAGAGTACTGAAAATTTGTACTTAAGTACAAGTACTGTTACATTGCTGAAATAATACTCAATTACAAGTAAAAGTACTGGTGTTCAAAACAGTACTTAAGTAAAAGTACAAAGTACTCCTCTCAAAAACTACTCAGAGTACTAGTTACTAGTTACTTTTTAGCCGGCGATATTTAATGAATTACCAAAAAATATTCATTCATATCAAAGATCTATGTGGATAATAGCTACTTTGAACAAAACCCACTTTTATCTTATTGACAAAGTACGTGAATTAGTGGTCATGATACAGGAATTTCTAACTTCAATACCTTGAAAAATATCAATATTAAAGTACCCGTGAACTGGAAGTTGCAACTGACTTCATTGTTGTGATGTATTTCCAAGTGAAACGGAATATTGAATAAAGGGCGGGGTTTTATTGTGGTGCACCTCCTCTTCATCTCTTGCTCAGAGCAAATTCAAGGTTGGATAGGAGTGGTTAAGCATATCTGGGACCCACTTTATATTAAGTGGCCTTAACAACTATGTACTTACATTTAAATGAATCATTTGGTACAATGCACTTATTGCGTACATACATGATTTTACATTGTACTTATATTTTAAAAATACCTGCGTGTAATTACATCTGTAATTAATTTATGTAATTACATTTATAATTACACAGTTGACCCACTACCCATACCAACAAACCTGTCCCTAACCTTACCCATATCCCTCCATAATAGCAGCAAAAGTGTTTTGCCAGACAATATGAACACAATAAGTACATTGTACTTAATTTTTGATGTAAGTACATAGCAGTTAAGGCC
>NW_015536564.1:71539-82444 GCF_001515605.1 Sinocyclocheilus anshuiensis
AATTACACCAAATACACAAAATAATGTTCTTTTTAGCAGCATCATATGACCCCTTTAAGTGTCTTTAACTGCTATGTAATAATATGAATCATTAAGGAAATATGTCTTTAACCTCAACCGTGTCTCAGTAGCAGCAAAAGTGTTTTGCAATACAATATGAACACAATAAGTACATTGTACTTAATTTTTGATGTAAGTACATAGCAGTTAAGGCCACTTAATATAAAGTGGGGACCATATCTGCTTGTTACTTCTGACATCACACTTCACCGCTTCTGGGTCCTAACGCTCTGGCCAGACGCCCCAAGAAAACAACAAACTGTGCTAATATACACAATGTCATGTAATACTGAAAAATTATAACCCTAACCTTTATCTCCTTACTGAAATCCCAGATGGCCTGACAGTGATTCAGCTAAAATATTAGTGTCTGAGACACTGTGAGCACAGCAAATTTTTAAATGCTCAGCTTAAATACGTAATATTAATTAAATAGTGCTTGAATACTGCTATCTCAACAGCTATTTAAATGGCTGTTGAGATACTGTAGTATTCTCAAGTGAAATGAGTAGAGGCGTGGACGCGGTAACAGCAGTCCTTACGTCATGACTTACCAAGAGGATTCTCCCCAAGCCTGTCAAACTGACACCATCAGAGCCAGAATGCCATTCCAGAGTGGAAGCCAATTTATAGTTTTTGATTAAAGATTACGACGGCAGACCATTTTCTTAAATATGTAATATTAATTAAATAGTGCTCGAATACTACTACTGTAGTATTCTCAATTGAAATGAGTAGAGGCTTGGACGCGGAAACAGCAGTCCTTACATCATGACTTAACAAGAGGATTCTCCCCAAGCCGTCAAACTGACGTCATCACAGTGAGAACGCCATTCCAGAGTGGAAGCCAATTTTCAGTTTTTGATTAAAGATTATGACGGCAGACAATTTTTTTTCCAGTGTGTTGACTTGAATGGTTCAATTGTTCACGACAAGACTAGTAATGTGCACTAAAAAAGTAAGTAAGGTCATTTTTGTTTTCAGGACGACTAATCATTTTCAATACCATTGGCAAAACTACCACATACTGTATACTGCCAGATAGGTATTTTAATAATTTATTTTTTTTATTATTTCAAGTTTTGAAATTGGTTTAATCCAAGTCTTCTAAAAATACACATTCGCTTTATATGATGAACAGATTTTAATATAGGCTTTTATTTACATACATATAAATATTGATCAATTACCATTACAAAAATCTCAATCTTAAACATTTGCTCATTCTGTGTATTTGCCAAGCCGTCAAACTGACATCATCAGAGCCAGAACGCCATTCCAGAGTCGAAGCAAATTTTCAGTTTTTGCTTAAAGATTACAACGGCAGACCTTTTTTTTTTTGCAGTGCATTGACTTGCATGGTTCAATTGTTCACCACAAGACTAGTAATGTGCACTAAAAAAGTAAGTAGGGTCATTTTTGTTTTCAGGACGACTACTCATTTTCAATACGATTTTCATCAGTCAGGCGTGGATCTATTCTCAATGGTTGATAACTTTTGACAAAATTTAATCCAAGAGCAAAAATAAATAATTTATATTTAAAGCACGGAGAGATCGCGATTGCACACAGTCTGCGCACAAGCAATATCGGAGTGAGAGGACAGGCAGTTCATTTGTATAAGTTAGGCCTATTTGAGATCTCGCATCCAGTTTTCTGTTATTACATGACTGTGTTCTCATGTTACAATAAAGTGCTCGCCACATTTGCGCGGGAATGATTAAAATTATGCGGAATACCTGCAATCCTGCGCGGACATTCAGACTGTAATTGACAGGAGACGGATGCGTGTCAAACTCACTGTCAGAGAGGAAAGAGAGACGCAGCTTGTATCAGTGTATATTCGGTAGATATGTGGAAAATGAGTAAGGGAACAGTGTCAGATATTTCAGTATCGGTATCAAAATATAGATATTTATGATAACACTACCAAGTTTGTTTCTCCAAACTTTGAGTCCATAAATTACGCTGAGCTCCTTCACTGTCTGATCAGCTCTTCACCTGCTGCAGCGGTGGCTTTTCCCGCTTCAGATATCAGGGCTTTTATTGGTCCCTTGACGATCGGATATCTTTATTGGCTACTGAAGTGCCGACAAAGGTTTGAATATCAATTCAAATTGTGGGCGTACTCAGTAACGAACTATGATTTAAAAGTAACAAAGTAGATTATTTTGCTTAATTTGTACTTAAGTACAAGTAAAAGTACAGCTTTAAAAATATACTCAAAAAAGTACAAGTACACGAAAAAACTACTTAATTACAGTGACGTGAGTAGTTGTAATTCGTTACCTCCACCACTGCACCTCAGCCTACCTCCAGTCCTGCCACCCAATCGATCATCCTTCCCCCCAAATACAGTGTTCTTCAGAGATGTGCTGTATGTATTATCCTTCATAATTTATATCTCCTACATGTAAATAACATTTGTTTGAGATTTTCTCCTCTATCTCTCTGTAGGGTTGCAAGACGTATGTGACCAGGGCTGGACTGAGACAAAAAATCGTCCCTGGCATTTTTTTGGTCCAGGCGGCCCATCACCACTTCGATATATATATATACACTATACCAGTCAAAAGTTTTTGAACAGTAAGATTTTTAATGTTTTTTAAAGAATTCGTATAATGTTTTTTATTTCATATGAATGCTGATCTTTGGATCTTTCTTACTGTTCAAAACATGTTGACTGTGTTGACTGGTATGTAGCCTATGTATCACACTCATATCACATCTTGTTTTGGATAAGAATAAAACGTCAGGTCTGACGTCAATATCGTGTCTTTTTTAATTTAAATCTAGCTTTATTCGCATTGGCCCATGGAAACCTCTATGAACACACTTGACTTGACTTGGCTAGGTTTTTTTTTTTTTTTTGCCGAGGAGCAGTTGAAAATCTCAAGATGGACATGAGACCTTCGCCGTTTTTTCTGGGTCTGATATTAGTTCTTAACGTTTTGTCAGCAGCCCAGGACACAAATGAAGAAATCCCTGAGGGAGCGTCCACCTTGGCGTTTGTGTTTGATGTCACCGGCTCCATGTACGATGATTTAGTGCAAGTGATTGAAGGAGCATCGAAGATATTGGAAACATCCCTCAGCAGACCTCAGAGACCACTGTACAACTTCGCATTGGTGCCTTTTCATGACCCAGGTACATAAAGCAACGCAAATGAGCGTTTATTCTTCTTAACGAAAGGTGTCTTGTTCCTACGCAAGTCTATTTCAGTAAGTCTGTGACATTAATGGTGGCATTAAAATATAATTATTTATTTTTTTGCACAAAGTTCCCCTTCCTAGCATTTTTGGGGAACATTATGTTTCGTTTGATAAGCATAACATGTTCCTTTCTTCCCTTAGATGACCTTTAACTACAACTCATATAGCCTACTGTGTTTTCCAGTATTAACACCAAACTAGACCATGATTTTACTTTACATTATTAATACATATTTCAGAGGAAATGTTGTGTTTTTTCTTGATTTAAGCATAAATCTAATGCAATTTGGTTTATTCTTAAAACAAGAAAAAAACATTTTGCCAAGGGTTTAAGAAAAATTAACTATATATTCTCTGTTACACAACTTTTCTTGTTAAGAAAATGTATCTTGTTTTAAGGATGTTTACAGATGTATCTCATCTTAAAGAGGGACTTGTTGCCAGAAACATGACAAATCTGTTAGTTTGCTGAGAGCTGCTTCATGCTGAAGTGTCTCACACCTACAGGAGATATCAAAGCATTGTTTGTAGTGCCCAGATGTTCTGTGCGCTGAATTCACTGTCATTATCATTCCGTCTATCCAGGCGGAACAAGCTTGGAAGCATTTGAATGCCTGCTAGTGCATCCTTTTTCCATGGAAGGTACTTTACTGACTGTACATGACAGTTAGAGTACTCTAACGACTCTAATAATTTGGTATTTTTTGAGTAGACATAGGTTAAGTGTCAATATGTTGCATGTAAATTTAATACATTTAGATTTGTCTAATGTATACCTGATATACTGAATAATGATATGAGGACCTGAATATTGAATGTCAGACTCACTTTTTTGGGGCAAAGACTTTGAACACGGTGGAGTTTTGGCTTTGTAATTAGTTCAAGTACAAGGGCAAGTTCACTACTCTAATCTACAAAAGCTGAACCAAGATGATGGCATACAAATGATAAAATTGCAGGGTAAGCAACTTCTTGTGGTAGTAAGGATGAAAAACTATGCATCTAAACTCTTCAAACGCCTTCGAAGAGTGAGAGAGAGTCTCAACAGAAAGTATCGTCTCAAGAGATGTTAAGCCTCCCCCTTCTTCGTTCCCAACCTTATTCTGACCTAAAGTGTCCAAACGCAGCATGCCAAATACATTTTCCATCCACTCCTTGGGGTGCTCAGGAATTTCTTTCAAGATGCACGCTGTATCTGGTTATTGCTTCAGAATGCGCTGTCCACTGTAACTAAACCGAAAGATTTGTAACACAACAGAAGACTCTTAGAGAGGGAGAGGGAAAGCAAGATTGTTCCAGATGTGTGCAATCATGTACTGAATTCGGGCTGTCGCCTATTTGTTTGCATTATTGTAGATCGTTTTATGAAGCCTTGCAGATGCGAGATGCAGCCAAAGGAGTGGAATATGCATTATTTAGACAACACACATGTCAAGAAATTGTCAATCTGCGTCTGGCTTTTTGGATAGTGTTCATGTGTTTTATTGCATAAATCAAAGAAAAACCCTGCTCTCAGGAAAGGAAGGACTAGATCAAACTGTGAACAGATTTTAATCCATTTCAATTTGTTTTAATTTGGATCATTTAGCGTATTTGGCTTCAGATTCAACCAAATTTATCAAAGAATTTCTGTAGCAAATTGATATCTAACTAATCATCAGTTATTTGCAATGATTTAGAATAGTAAGGAAAAATGCCTTTTGAGTTTTCCTACTTTATTTTTTAGGAATAAAGCCCAAGTAAACATAAAATCGGTTAGCTGAGTTCTTTTTGGAGAATCGGTTTGGTTCATTCAGACTGTACTGGTAGATAAATGCATGCATCCTCTGGTAACTCTTCGACTGCGACCTGGAAGAGGAAATAGAAAGTCCCTTTGGGCACTGAATAAGGGTTAATAGTCAGTGGAGGCTTCAATGAATTTCAGATGTCCAGAGATCTTTTAAAGAGCAGTTGGCCAATTGAGCAGTGTGTGGCCACAGGCTCCCTGTGCTACTGCTTTCCTAAGACTCCAGTGATGTACTTCCCACACACACATGCATGCATACTCAAATACACACACACAGGCCTGTAAATATGACCCCCTGTTATCCAGTTCCTGAACTTGGATGTGTTTAAATGTGTGTGATTTTGGGCATAGAAACACTATTACTTAGAGCAGGCTGAGTTTGGAAACTATATTTCTCACACAATTTTCAAGGTTTTTGCTCTTTATTAGTACTGTTTATATTATTTTGTGCACGCTTTGAATCTGTCCAAATATTGGCTTCTGGACAGGCTTTAGGGAGCTGGAGAATCGTAGAGACGAACAGGAAGACTTCTTAAGTTCATTCTTGTCATCCTAAAACTGTCAGGAAAGCTGTGACAAATGATATAAACTTCAGACAGAGAATAAGCATAATTGGTATTCTTAAGAGACCATTACTACTCTGACTGAATTTTCCAGGTTCCTGAAGATCCTGATGATAGCAGCTGGATGGATATGAATATCAGTCAGCTTTCCAAAGCAAATAGTTCCCTTTGTCTTTCTGTAGTCAATGAAGAAAAGTTCCCTTATTTTTGTATGAGATTTATCTTGCTCTTTCTACATCCCGTCACAGTTTCAAATGGCTGAACCTACCAAATAGTTTGACAGCCTGCTTTGTAAATGAACATTGACATGCTTACAACTTGTTGATGTCTTTGGAGCTATAATCACCTTAACATTTTTAAGGAGCATTTTATCCTTCTTCACTCTGATTGGTCGCATCTGCTCCCTATAGTTAGACCTTTTACCACAGCGCTCAAAACGGGATAGGAGGAATATTGATGCTTTCAATGCTTTTAACATTTTCAAAGCTCATTGCTTAACTAAACAGCTCTTTGACCCTTTTGCTGCTTGTCCTCTGAAGCTACATTCATCTCGAAATACCCCTAGATTACAAGGGGATTGGCGTGAACATGGCCCGTAATGATGCCATTAGGCAGGAATTTGTGACAGTGGGTGGGGTGGGTTAAATAGGGTTTCAGAGTACGGTGGAGTATGGTGTGATTCTTCTATTTCATCTCTTTAATGATGAGGAGAGAATAATATAACACTCTTTAATTTGAGAACAGTGCATGCACTGATTCCAGTGCCTAAGGTGTTACACAGAGCCATTTTCCAAAAAGTGCTACTGTACCCAGTAGTTACTGTAAGCGCTTACCTTATATTTATGTGGGGATTCATGACATGTATCAAAAGTGTGTTTTTTTTTGTGGGGGTGGGGGGAAATTAAACCTTTTATTTGGTAAGGATGCATTAAATTGATCAAAATGAACAAAATTGTTACCAAAAAAACTGTTTTCAACAGAAAATAATAAGAAATGTTTATTGAGCACAAAAATAGCATATTAGAATGATTTCTGAATGATCGTGCCACACCAAAGACTGGCTGCTGAAAATTCAGTTCAATGTAATAAATTACATTTATGTTAAAACAACTATTTTAAATTGTATTAATATTCCACTATATAGTTTTTACTGTTTTTCTTTTTTTGCCTAAATAATTGCAGCCTTGATGACGAGTATAAGAGACTTAAATATTTAGTAAAAAAAAATCTTACTGACCCCAAACTTTTTAACAGGAGTAAACTACAAGTATTATGAACAATTTGCTGCAGTTCTTGGGATTCTAGCTAGATTCTTACCACCAGATTTTTACTCTTTACTTCTGCTCACCAAGCCTGCATTTATTTGATCCAAAGTACAACAAAAGCAGTAATATAGTGAAATATTTTTACTATTTAAAATAACTGGTTCTATTTGAATATATTTTAAAATGTAATTTATTCCTGCGATTTCAAAGATGAATTTTTAGCATCATTACTCCAGTCACATCCTTCAGAAATCATTAAAATATTCTGATTTGCTGCTCAAAAAACATTTATTATTATTATTATGTTGAAAACATCCGAGTGGAATTTTTTTTAGGTTTCTTTGATGAATAGAAAGTTCAAAAGAAGAGCATTTATCTGAAATAGAAATCTTTTGTAACATTATAAATGTCTTTATCATCACTCTTGGTCAATTTAAAGCATCCTTGCTAAATAAAAGTATTAATTTTTGCAGGCTTGGTGAGCAGAAGAGAATTCTTTAAAAAACATAAAAAAAATCTTACTGTTCAAAAACTTTTGACTGGTAGTGTATTTGGCCACTAATTGCTCTTTCTGAGCCGTAGGAATTGTTTTGATTGGACACGGAGAGATTCTTTGACCTTTTGTGACTGGTGCAGGGCAAAGGTCGAAGTCTGCTGGGAAGTTGAACTTGAGATGAGTTCGGAATGACAGATGAAAGGACAATAGATGACTTTTGGCCTGTGTATGATTTTCAGATGTTTGAAAGACAAACATGGATACTATTAGAGCGTAATTGCATTAGCTGCTACAAGTCAGTGGAAAATTAAAGCCTCTGTTTATATGATGTAGAGCAAAGTTTTGCTTGCTCCGGGACGAATTTACGTTTTATTAAAAAGTGTTTACTCATTCTACACTCATGGCGCGCAGCCGCGCACACACATTAGGATAGGTTAGATTCCTGCCTCCGTTGCGAGTCCCTATCATTCACTTTAACAATTCAACTACTCTCCTCTTCTCCTCCTCCTGCCTGGCTCTTTGGCCCGCATCACTCACCGCAGAGCAAGCCTGTTCTTGATAAAGCGGCTGTGAAAACGTGGGAAAAGCCGACGAGGAAGAACTTGGAGTGAAGGGATCTTTATATAGGCGGAGCAAAATATTTCATCGCTCCGTCCATAGAGCATTGTGATTGGATGTTTACGCTGTCTATACAGGAGACAAACCAATGGGGCAGTGGCTGCTCGCTGTCCCTGCGTGATGGTTTTCGGCAAAAAAACATTCTATTGGCCCCTTAAGTGCATCGGCCCACCGGGAAAATGCCCGGTATGCCCGATTACCAATCCAGCCCTGTATGTGACCCTGGACCACAAAACCAGTCATAAGGGTCAATTTTTCGAAGTTGATACATTTATACAGCATCTGAATGATTTTTAACTTTTTATTGAGAAATTATTCAGGCAGGGCATTTGTCCTGGATTCCTTTCAAGCCACAAACATTTGGAAGAGGAAGGCCAGTTCAATGAAAAGGGCAAAAAATCTTGATTCCATACAATTAACTTTTATGTTCTCAGATAATTTGCTAATCTGTTATTGGAACACCATATTTATACCTGTATGCTGTAGATCAGTGGTTCTCAAACCTGTCCTGGGGCCTGTACCATGATGGTGGCTGAACAAACTCGGGGTTACAGGATTAGTTTTGAGTTGACAAAACCAAACCAGTCCAATCCGGCTTTGTTGGTACCATGAAGCTGATCATCAACTTTCTCTGTCAACTCAGGCTTGATCCTGAGTTAATGGAGCACGTGCACATAAAAGAGTGACATCGGTAATGAACAGCTAATCACATGCCTTGAAACTGGGATTCACTTCTTGAGAGAGAGTCAGTGCGATTCACTACCAAAGATTAAAATATTGAACAATATGAAGAATTTAAACACATTTACAAGATGAAACGATCTATCCATGAAAGAGGAAAACTTAAAGAAAACATCTTGTTTACTATGTAGTGTCCTTTAATTTGGAGTAAGAGAAACTGGGAGAGTGGCTTTATTGCGTCAGACATGTGTCACTTTGCTTAAAGCTGATTGGTCAAGTTTCGGTTTGAGATCTCTAAACCAGAACATAACCTGCCCCAGAGCAGGTTGGCTGTGGAGTGTAAGTTACTAAGGCAATGAATGCTGCTAAAAGCCAAGCCACTTTCATGGTACCTAAAACCCAGGATTGGTGAAAACTAAACTGAAATTTACCTTGGCTAGCCAGCTAATCTGGCTTCATGGTACAGGCCCCTGGAGTACCCCCAAAACCCTGCACATTTTGTATGTCTCCCTCATCTATCACACCTGATTCAACTTATCAGATCATTAGTGGAGACTGCAAGACCTGAAGTGGGTGTGTCAGATATAGGGAGACATACGAAATGTGCAGTGCTGGGGGTACTTCATGGAGAGGTTTGAGAACCACTGCTGTAGATGAATCCAGAGGCATATGATGTGCTGATGGGGTCAGTTAATGTGAATGACCACTGGACACTCTTGGTTTGTTCCTTTTTCCCCTCCATCCTTCTCTACAACAGCTTAAATCTGAGTCATTAATTCATGACCCCATCTTGACATATGATATATCTGTCAGGTTTTTGCAGACAGAACCCATACACAGAACAGCCAGGGAGATTTCAAAAAGTCTTTATCAAAAGTAAAGATCAACACAAAACTTGGGGAAAAACAAGCCTAAACAACAGCCAACAGGGCTGGAAAACAAGAGACCCGTGATAGAGCAAAAACTAGAACAGCAAGAAAACTAGCAAACAAAACAAGATAAAAAAAAAAAAACTAACAAGACACTTGACTTGACCAGCAACTTGACTTGATCGACTAGGAGTAACGGGGAACACAAAACAAACCAGCACAGCACAGATCACAGAGGGAGAACAAATAGGGAACCAAACCAGGCAGGAAATGAGGAAGGACAGGTGGGGCCAATTAACTGATAATCAGGTAACAAGAGGGGTGGGGTTAGACAATAGACATGAGAGCACATGGCACACGGAAACAAACAAGAAAGACATGTGCTCACACAAAAAAACACAAGCACATGGCCAGCAAAACAAATCACCAGCCATGTGCAAGACAAGACCCGAACACGCAGCTGATGAGAACTCATAAGCCGCGTGTTCAGACAAAACATGACATGAAAGCACACAGCCCGTGAAAACACAAGCTGTGTGCTACACAGCACGAGACATGAACATTTTCATAACATGAAAGCACGCTGCCGATCACAAACCGCGTGCTAAACAGAACACAACACACGCGGACAGAAGAGCGTACGGCCTGAACGATCTTGAGACAGCACTGCTCCTGTCTGTCATTCTGCAGAGTGGTTTGTGATTGTAGCTTCATGTAGCTCCGCTTTTCTGTTGAATCTCTATCTTACTATCACTCTCTGTTGTTTAAAGTGATCAAATATAACTTAATTCCCACCTTATTTCTGATATTATATATCAAACTAATCCGATTAATTTGATCGTTTGCTTTTATTCTAAAACCGCGAGTGCAGTGCGCGTTCAGCGCATTAGCATTTGTTAGCCGGTTAGCTTGTCATTCACGTTTACATTCGCGTCTATTGCTGTTTTCCTTTTTTTCTCTCGCTCTGTTTATTTTCTCTCTCGCTCCGTTTTTTCACAAGTTCATCAAACAACAGTGGTAAGTCAGAATCATTCATCAATCACGGTGAGTAATGGCTTCTTCTCCTGCTATTGTTGTTTGCACCGCTTGCCACATGTATAGTTTAGCTCTCTCTATTGGCAACGAGGGATTCACATGTGATAATTTCAGGGAAATAGTTAGGTTGACAGAGAAGGTTTCAGAATTAGAGACACGCATCCAAACTTTAATTGAGGATAGTAAAAATGTGAGGGCTCTAGATACGGCTTTGGATGCGACTAGCTCAGGGAGACCTGTACATTGTTCGGTTCTGGTTACAAAGCCTCCGCAGCAGGGTGACTGTGAGGCGGCATAGTCGCGGGTCAAAACACCGCTCT
>NW_015536564.1:82643-82891 GCF_001515605.1 Sinocyclocheilus anshuiensis
AATGGAGACACCAGCCACCATAGTCCAATGTTTACCGGGAGCCAGAGCGCCTGACATCTTGGCAAATTTAAAGTTCTGGCTAATGCTAAAAGTAAATTCAGTAAGATTGTTATTCATGCCGGCACTAATGATGTTCGACATTGCCAGTCGGAGATCACTAAAAATAACATTAAAGAGGTGTGTGAACTTGCAAGTATGATGTCAGACACTGTAATATGCTCTGGTCCCCTCCCTGCTTACCGTGGTGA
>NW_015536564.1:83148-83399 GCF_001515605.1 Sinocyclocheilus anshuiensis
AACTCTGGAATAACCTACCTAACATTGTTCAGGAGGCAGACACACTCTGTCAGTTTAAATCTAGATTAAAGACCGGTCTCTTTAACCTGTCTTACACATAACACACTAACACCTTCAAATCCGTTAAAGTATTTTTATGCTGCATTAATTAGGACAACCGGAACCGGAAACACTACTCATAACACCCGATGTACTTGCTACATCGTTAGAAGAATGGCATCTACGCTAATATTAGTCTGTTTCTCTCTTAT
>NW_015536564.1:83652-83841 GCF_001515605.1 Sinocyclocheilus anshuiensis
GTCTGTTTCTTTTCTTATTCCAGGTCACCCTAGCCACCAGATTCAGTCTGTATCCAGATCAGATGGTCACTGCAGTCACCTGGATCCAGTACGTATCCAGCCCAGATGGTGAATCAGCACCTAGAGAGGACATGTACAGCCCTGAATGTCAGTGGAGATCAGGACAACTAGATGAGCCCCAGAGACAGA
>NW_015536564.1:83921-84095 GCF_001515605.1 Sinocyclocheilus anshuiensis
GTCTGGTCAGAGGAGAACTGGCCCCCTGACTGAGCCTGGTTTCTCCCAAGGTGTTTTCTCCATTCTGTCACCGATGGAGTTTTGGTTCCTTGCTGCTTGCCGCTGTGGCTTGCTTAGTTGGGGACACTTAATTTCCAGCGATATCGTTGACTTGATTGCACAGATAACAGATAC
>NW_015536564.1:86834-101283 GCF_001515605.1 Sinocyclocheilus anshuiensis
CATCGTTAGAAGAATGGCATCTACGCTAATATTACTCTGTTTCTTTCTTATTCCGAGGTCACCGTAGCCACCAGTTCAGTCTGTATCCAGATCAGATGGTCACTGCAGTCACCCGGATCCAGTACGTATTCTGACCAGATGGTGGATCAGCACCTAGAAAGGACCTCCACAGCCCTGAAAGACAGCGGAGGCCAGGACAACTAGATGAGCCCCAGAGACAGAACCTCAGTGAAGACCTTGTCTCCTAGATGGCCACCGGGACAAGACCACAGGAACCAGTTGAGTCCTCTGCACAGTGTGACTTTGCTGCAGCCCTTTAATTGAACTGCTGCTTTCGTCTGGTCAAAGGAGAACTTGCCCCCCGACTGAGCCTGGTTTCTCCCAAGGTTTTTCTCCATTCTGTCACCGATTGAGTTTTGGTTCCTTGCCGCTGTCACCTCTGGCTTGCTTAGTTGGGGACACTTAATTTCCAGCGATATCGTTGACTTGATTGCACAGATACTATTTAAACTGAACTGAGCTGGATGATGACATCACTGAATTCAATGATGAACTGCCTTTAACTGAAAATTGAGTGTTTACTATTGTCATTTTGCATTATTGACACACTATTTTCCTAAATAATGCTGTACAGTTGCTTTGACACAATCTGTATTGTTAAAAGCGCTATATAAATAAAGGTGACTTGACTTGACTATAGCCAGTAGGCCATCAAGAACTGCACCCCAGCCCATGAGAGAAGCGTTCATCATTAAAGACTTGCGACGGCAACATGCTTTTAGTACCAGTCCCATGTTGAGGAACTCTGGCTTCTTCCAAGGTAGAAGAACATGTAGCCCTCAGTGCGTGACTCCTACTACCCTGATGGAATGCAAATGCATTCAAGTGTATATTCTTTTTCTTTATGATGGAAGTCAATCAACAATTCCAAGAAAGGTACTTGAAAGTCTAGAAATACCAGTAAAGAACTGTGGAGAAGTGAAAGATTTCCTCATAGCTGAGGAAATCTTTGTTCTTTATTCCTTGTAATTTTACCATAACACATTGCCTTTTTTAATAGCTTAAGAGCTAAACTATGTTTATGTAGCCCGGTTCCCTGAAAGGGGAACAAAATATTGCATCAGCTTCCGATGCTATGGGAATGCTTCCATGTGAGTTGGTGTCTGAAGCACATATCTATTGTAAATATATTAATCCAACTGGCAAGATGTTTGGATGTCATGGCGTGGCGTATCATAACATTGAATCCATAAACAGATGCCTGAAATGCACACCAAACACATTAATTTGTCTGAAAAAGATGCAGAGGCGTAGCCAGGGAATGGCAACGTGATACAGCATCTCGTCCCCTCTCAGGAAACCATTCCAACTTCTCCATGACCAAGGCTGTGCGTAGGCACAGACCCTTACCCCCGAAGGACTCTAGATCCTGGGGTCCAATCCACATCAAGACTGTGGAACCTGATGAATATATGCAAAGAGGACCATCCTGTCACAACACAAACATCTCGTAAGGGTGCAGCCCTAGCAAGGGCTTTGGAAGGTGCGAGACTCCAAATGGAGTGGGCCCTGTCCCCTAGAAACAAACCATGTGCCTCAAAGGACCAACTAGGCCAGGGGTAGGCAAGTGTGGTCCTAGAGAGCTGCAGTCCTGCAGAGTTCAGGTCCAACTGTGGAAAAAAAACTCACTTGTCTATAGCCTTAGTAATCCTAAAGACATTAATTAGGTTGTTCAGGTGTGTCTGCCTAGGGATGGAGCTGAACTCTGCAGGTATGTGGCTTTCTAAAACAGAACTTGCCTACCCCTTTACTAGGCAGTGAGCTGGGTTCACTTTATGCTCTCTGCACCATGATATGAACAGTTGTCATTTCATGGCATACAATTTCCTAGTAGAAGGAGCTCTATATAGGATTGTCTCAGTGGCTTCAGCCAAAAGGCCTAAAAGCCAAAAGTCTAAAAGCTTATACTATTCAGAAGTCAGACCCAAAGTTCAATTCAGTCCTGACCAACCCTTGCTAGAATTGCTGAGAGAAGAGTTATGAGTCCCAATGGAGCTGGGGGTGTGAGGGTGATCAGTGTTGCACGATGCTATTTGTATTGTTAGAAAATACATTTAAATTTTATATGAACTTTAATTTAACAACTTAAATATTTATCTGTACCTTATGTAGCTGAGCCCTATACGGCCCAGTGAAATTGACCAATAATTTTGACCCCAATCCAGGGATACATACAATTGTTTTCCAACTGTGATAAAAGTTATCATAGTTTTAGTGACAATGACATAAATTATAAACCAAGTTTGAAAAATGTCCAGAGTTTTCATGTTATTAGATATTTAACAAAAATTACATTTGTACCAAGGGTAAAACGCTCCCATGGGTGGGGTAAAATGCTCCCCAGTCTGACAAAGCAATTTGCTTTAAACATTTACAGCAAAATCAGAGTACAGGCAGTTTTATTATGAATTACAAAATTATAATCGCTTATTTGAAAAAATTGCTAACTAGCTACCTGATGCTAATTTGAGGTAATTTTTAAATATAAAGTCCAAATATTTTTTTTAACCAACTAGTTAGAATACATTTGATGACAAAGGATTTGATGTTGAGAACAGAATAAATATATAGTCATGAAACTCTAGATGGCGTAGGCTGACGGGTTGTTAATTTAACTGATGATATTCAGAGAGTTAAATGACTTGGCACAAGCTGATTGGTTCATGCTGCATATGCAGCCAATGAGCTGAGTTTCTCTGAACTCAACAAGTAGATAAGTAAACGGTCTTCACTCTGATTTCAGTGCATTATTGCATTCGTCAGATTTACATTTTTAAACTAGAAAACATACAAGTTGTAAAATTACGTGCAGGTTATTCACGTGAGGAGTAATTACTAAGCATGTCTTGTTCATATAACTAGTGATGCGAAACCGAGGCTTTCTGAACCGTTTGAAGCTTTCAAGAAATTGTGCTGAAAAACGGTTCCCCTTCAGGAACTCGAGCTGCGTCGAAAACACTTTGGGAACGCGTCTGCATGACCACGCTCTGAATCACATATGAAATCAGTTCAATGGAATGGTGAAACGTCACGGGCAGGGTGATGTAGAGAACAGAGAGCTTAAAAGCGCATTTGAAACAAGCAGCTTTAGCTTCTGTGTTTTCAGCAAGCGCTCTGTGTGAAACGTGTCAGTCTTATTTTCTGTTGTTTGTGAAACAGTGCACAATCACCTCTATATGGTGAGCTAAACAGACGGCACTTTAGATCGTGTGTTCTTCTCTGCCTGTGCTAAACATAACAGGTGTGAATGCACGCAATCGTTGTGTTGTTGTTTGGGAGCAGAGCACGCACAGTCAGCTCTCAAGGGGGCTGATTGTGCATCGTGCTCCCGCCGCGAATGCTCCGTTCCCGCCGGGCACACTTCGAGGAGTGTGTCCGTGTTTGCAGCCTTTACGGTTCCTGTCCAGCCGTTGCTGAGGCATGGCGGCGATTGGGATCATGGGGATCGCATATGAATCTAGTGCTCTCTCTCGAGGTTCGGAAGCCCTCATTGCCGTCTCTTCCTTCTTTGAGTGAGAGCTCTGTGCTGCAGCTATCTTCCTCCGAGGAGGTTGATGTTGTTAGCAATGATGTATATGAGACTGAGAACTCGCCATCTCAATCTTTTGCATATGAAAAGCATACTGCATTTTAGATCGCTCGTTTCTCCCTGCCCTCACTATAATTAGGGGTGGGGATGCACGTGATTTATGTGTGGCTTGTTTTGGGGCAGAGCACGCACAGTCAGCTCTTGAGGGGGCTGGCTGTGTTCATTCATAAAATGTCCAGAAATGTACAAGTGTGCATTAACTTGGATGTTTAGCTCTGCTCCCGCTGACGTTTCTTCACGATGGAAGAAAGTCTTATGCAATGTAGAATCGAGTGGCTCGCATGTTGCGGGAGCGGGAGCAGCCCTAGCCATGTTCCAGCTCCTCATTCGGGGAGCAACACTTCTCATACGCCCCCAGTATATCTGGAGTCAGAGCAGCGCTCCTGGGCCAAAGGCTTTTAAGCAGAAAGTGGATCTGCGGACCATCATTCTCACTAGATAGTATTTGACTAAAAGGTCCTGACACCTATGGCCCAGGACTTCTGAGGGCGGGCCCCTCTGGGGAAGAGCATCACCTCAGTGCCCTCAGGAGACCGGCCTGTCAACCCTGCCATCCCCGGTGTTTCAGGGCACAGCGGTCTCCAGCAAGCACATCTCTCAGCATCCGCCCGGAAACGTAGCCCTGGGAGCCCCTCATTGGGTCCTGCCCCAAGCAGGCTCTGGTTGTGTCAATCTAAGTCTTCCAAGTAGATGACGGGTCTGAGGACTGTCATTTTCAATAGAAGACTTCAGCGAAAAAGTCCTGATGCCCATGACTCAGGACTTCTGAGGGCAGGCCCATCTGGGGAAGAGCGGTGTACACCTCATCATATGGTGCCCGTTTCTCCTCAGTGCCCTCAGGAGACCGGTCTGTCAACCCTGCCACCCCCGGTGCTTCAGGGCACAGCGGTCTCCAGCGAGCACATGTCTCAGCATCTGCCTGGAAACGTAGGGACTCTGGGAGGCTCGCTACCTCTAAGGAGGTCTCCAGAGCAGCTAGTTTGGTTGCCCCTGCCGGTCCCCCGCTTCAGGCCACCGAACTAGCTGCTCCAATTACACCAGAGGTCAGTCTCCCCCAGCATGGAAACTTCTGCCAAATGTCTCACAATGGGTCCTGCACCCTGCAGGCTCTGGTAATGGAACAGGAAGTAAACACTCTCTTGAGGAAGGAGGCCATCGATGTGGTCCCTCCTCGTTACAGAGACCGGGTTCTACAGCCGGTACTTCATCTTTCCCAAGCAGGAAGTTCCTCAGGTTTGCTTTCGGGGGCGAAGCTTACCAATATGGGGTTCTTCCGTTCGGTCTGGCACCCTCACCCCGCACTTTCATTTTCACAAGTGTGTGGATGCTGCTCTGGCTCCTTTGCGACTCCAGGGCATCCGCATACTGAATTATATCAATGATTGGTTGATATTATCTCAATCAGAGCGGTTGGTGGCTCGGCATCAAGATGTTGTCCTCACCCATATGAAAGAACTGGGGTTGTGACTGAACGCCAAGAAAAGTGTGCTTTCTCCATTACAGCGAACCATTTTTCTGGGCATAGTGTGGGATTCAACCACAATGCAGGCACGTCTTTCTCCTGCTCGGATCGAGGCGATCCTCACAGCAGTCGAGAGAGTGAGAGAAGGCCAGTCACTCACTGTTAAACAGTTCCAGAAACTGTTGGGTCTGATGGCAGCTGCGTCCAACGTGATACCGTTTGGCCTGCTGTACATGAGACCCCTGCAGTGGTGGCTCAGGACCAAAGGGTTTTCCCCGAGGGGCAACCCACTTTGCATGATCAAAGCCACACGGCGATGCTTTCGGGCCTTAGACATGTAGAAGAAACCTTTGCTCCTGTCACAAGGCCCAGTGTTGGGGGCTCCTTGTCGTCGCGTAAAGCTAACGACTGATGCCTCCCTCACAAGCTGGGGAGCAGTCACGGGTGCCTGCTCCACCCAGGGTCAGTTGGGTGGCCACCATCTCATGTGGCACATAATTTGCCTGGAGATGCTGGCCATGTTTCGTGCACTGAAACACTTTCTCCCAGACCTAAGAGGTGTGCTCTCTCGCCCTGCACTTTCACCAAGTGTGTGGATGCTGCTCTGCGACTCCAGGGCATCTGCATACTCAACTACATCGACGATTGTTTGATACTAGCTCATTCGGAGCATATGGCGATTCGGCATCAAGATGTCGTCCTCGCCCATATGAAATAACTGGGGTTCCGACTGAACGCCAAGAAAAGTGTGCCTTCTCCATTACAGATGCTGGCCGTGTTTCAAGCTCTGAAACAATTTCTCCCGGACATGAGGGAGATGGCGGCTCCACCCTGAGGTGGTGGAGCAGATTTGGAAGAAGTTCGAAAGCAAGCCCAGGTGGACTTGTTTGCGTCTCGAGAGACCTTACTTTCTTCCCTCTGGTTCTCCCTCACATCCAGCTCCTCTCAGACTGAATGCTATGGTACAGACGTAGCTGAGGCTGCGTCTATATGCATTTCTCCCGATTGCTCTGCTCCTGGGAGTTCTGGAGAGAGTTCACTGGGATGAGGTGCGTCTCCTAAGTTAGTAGCTCCGTACTGGCCTGGCCAGCAATGGTTTGCGGACCTGGTAGCCCTTCTCAAGTCTCTCCTTGGGAGATTCCCATCAAAGTGGGATCTCCTCTCTCAGGCGGGGGACACCATCATTCACCCCCGTCCGGAGATGTGGAAACTGTGGGTGTGGCCCCTGAGGGGGCACAACTTGTAGCTTCCGGTCTCTCAACTAAGGTTGTGGAGACCATACTCCACTCCAGAGCTCCCTCCACGAGGAAACGTTACTCTTTGAAGAGGGTTGTGTTCACTTCATGGTGTGGAAATCATCAGCTGCTCCCAGTCAACTGCCCAGTTTGTTCAGTTCTGGAGTTCCTGCAGGAACAATTATCCGCAGGTTTGACCCCCTTTCACCTTTAGAGTGTTTGTGGTGGCCATAGCTGCTTATCACGTCCCTTTGGGTGGTCAGTCACTGGGGGCGAAACCCATCGCTACATGTTTCTTTCGTTGTGTTTGAGGCCAAGAGAAGCATGGTACCGCTCCAGACTTTCAGGTGCATCTGTCTTAGTTGTGCTCACCATGATTTCACACTAGACAGGCATATGTCAGTATGGTGACATGGGCATACTTCGTTCCCAAAGCGTTTTCGACACTGAAGGAGTTCCTGAAGGAAAACGTCTCTAGGTTACGTATGTAACCCTGGTTCCCCAAGGGAACGTGATGCTGCGTTGCGTTTCCATACTTCCTGTATCCCTATGAGCGACTTGCTTCAACTTATCAGAAGCTAATGCTGCTTGTTTCGGATGCGCTTTTAAGCTCTCTGGTCTCTACATCACCCCGCCCGTGATGTTTCGCCATTCCATTGGACTGATTTCACATGTGATTCAGAGTGTGGTCACGCAGACGCGTTCCCAAAGCATTTTTGATGCAGCGTCTCGTTCCCTCGGGGAACCAGGGTTACATACGTAACCTAGAGACTTTCATTACTCAAAGCTTTTAACACAGTGCGCATTAGCGACATCTGGTGGTCAGACTTGGTTTCTCCACCAAATATTATTCATATCGCATGTAGCGAATTTAATTGCAGCAGTATGCATAACAAATTCATATGCAATGTTAGAAACAATATTAGCAGCAGGAAGTCAAATTATTGTTGCTAATATAGCAGCGGCAACAGAAAGTACTTTAGTTGCTTGAAATTTCAGTGATAACGCATGGGGTAAGTAACTCTTTTAAGTGAAATAGGCATTTTATTTATTTGCTATTTAACAGGGCTTACAGTAGATTTTGTGCACTCTTCAAAGCGAAATAGGCATTATTTGATTGTGTTGCTTGTTAATAAAGACGCTTATAGCAATTCTAAGTACATTTGTGCAGCTGTAGCAGCAGTATGCATAGCTATTCAGATCGCTAGTTTAGTGAATTTTAATAGCAGCAGCACGCATAACAAAATTCAGACGCAATGTTAGAAATATTAGCAGCAGTCTGCATGGCAATCTAATTATCATTGTTGCTTATATAGCAGCGGCAACAGAAAGTACATTTAGTTGCACTTGGTTTCTCCACCAAATCTAACAAAACAGAGGTTGTGTTGTGGCTAGAAGGGATATAGCAAAAACCGCAAGCTAACAATAAATTGAATTTTCTGCCTATTAGATTGTGTTTTATTAACTTCTGCACCTACCCCAACCCTAAACATACCCCTTCCAATAATGCAAAAATAGTAAATTATTGTTTTACAGTGTGAGAATAATTACGCTATATTGATGTGCGCATGCCCAGTAATTTTTGCTGTATGCCATCTAGCCTTAACCCACAGGATGGTTTGAAAGTTTTTAATCTGTGCCAACTCGTGTCATGCATAGTCCAGTAAACGGATTCACATATTGATCAATAATATAAAATATACAAGTGTGTGATTATAATTAATAATTGACGTGAGTAGTAGCAAAAATATTTTGGGTCTCTGAGAACCCGAACAGCTGAGTTTGAAGCTTCAAACGTCATCAATCACGTGGTATTGTCATTTCGATACAAGCATCGGCACAGTGTGTGATACAATAGTGCTTTGAAAATGGTGTCGGAGCATCTGAGGCTCGGTATCAATCGTCCCATCACTACATATAACAGCAGTAGCATTAAGGCGGGCGTACACGGTGCGATTCTGAAGGTTGGAACGTCATGAGCTCTGGCACATGTCACGATTGAGTTTATCCGAAAATCGTACGGAGGCAGTCACACACGACACAAATTTACTACGATTTTATAAACTCTGACGTAAGCATTACATTTCGTGCCATTCATAAAAATATGGATTCTGAGGACGAAATAGTTTTCTTTCTGGCAGGTGGCTTGTGACGTTAGCAGCAGTCTGCATGGCAATCCAATTATCATTGTTTCTAATATAGCAGCGGCAGCACAAAGTACATTTAGTTGCATGACATTTCAGTGATGAGAACGCTTGGATGGTAGTAAACCTTTCAGGTGAAATAGACATTTTATTGCTTTGCTATTCAATTCAACAGGGTTTATAGAACTCTTCAAAGCTAAATAAACATTAATTGGTTGTGTTTGGTTAAAGGGGCAGCAGCAATTCTAAGTACTTTTGTGCAGCAGTATACATAGCTATTCAGATCGCAATGTTAGCAAATTTTATAGCATGCATACTGGCAGGTGGCTTGTGACGTCCAAAAAAAAAAAAAACTAAGACAAAAGACATGGCAAAGAGAATGGCTGAAAAGCATGGACTTTCTGTTCTTCATAAAGAACTCGAGGGAGTAGGCCATTTCTGAATTTCTGCTCGTTTTGCCGGAAATACAACAGGCATATTCATTCATAAAGCTGAATGCATCAGATGTACATTTTTAAACTAGAAAACATACAAGTTGTAAAACTATGCGCAGGTTATTCGCGAGAGGAGTAATTACTAAGCATGTCTTGTTCATATAACAGCAGTAGCATTAGAAGCAGCAGCAAGCGGTTTTTCTAGTTAATGTATGTGAGAATACAACATCAAGCGTCG
The DNA here is from genome assembly GCF_001515605.1 of Sinocyclocheilus anshuiensis. Taxonomy (NCBI): domain Eukaryota; kingdom Metazoa; phylum Chordata; class Actinopteri; order Cypriniformes; family Cyprinidae; genus Sinocyclocheilus; species Sinocyclocheilus anshuiensis. The sequence continues at coordinate 95,997 of NW_015536564.1, forward strand.
CGGATTTTAGATCAGTAAAGTGAATTGGGGATTACTTTATTTGCCCGGAATCCCCAATGCTTTTAATATTTTCTGTGGGCATTCGTTTCTACATTAACCGCGAATGGATCACTTTCAGATGCACCCCTCACTAGTGGGGTCGGTTTGCAGTTGGCGTTTCTCAGTTTAAGTCAGGTGAACCCGTATAACTGTCTTTCGTAACGTCATAATGTCAACAACCTTACCTATTTAACCATAACAACTAAATGAGCAGCAGAAAATAATATACCCGCTCATACGTGTACTCGTGCCGCATTGCAATGCACTGAGAGGGAGTGCTCATTCTTAAAGGGGCCACATCTCTATTTCACTCGTTACCTTGGTTACGTGATAGTTTAAAGATAATTAATCATGAATTTGTTTAAAATATAAAGATATTACTAATAATGATCATTTCCAATCAGTAGCCCATGTACAATGTAGCTAATAGTAGTAGGGCTGTCGCAGTGAAGGAATTTCCCTTGCAGTAATTTTGAGTGGCTCAATAGCGTGGTATGCGGTATTATCACCATATATATATATATATATATATAAACTGTGTGTATATGTGTTACGATATAAAGTGGTATAAAGTTGTCATATTCAGAAACCAATGAAACCGAAACCAAATAGCGTTGAAACAAGAAGTGAAGTAAACAGAAGAGAATGATAAAATAAATATCCACATAACAGAACATAAACCTGGCAATAAGATTGTTAGGCTATTGTTAGCCTATATATATAACAGTTCATTCTGATCCTCGAATCTGACTGGACAAGAGACTTTCTAAAAAAAACGCACCTTTATCGCACCTTGCTGAAGTCATGTAAACCTGTGCATAAGGTCGTGAGACTTTGGTCTCCAGAGAAAACTTAGATATTGAGGGGTTGTTTTCTCTGCACTGACTGGGAGGTGTTGTATGATCCTGATATTGACAAGCATACTGAAATTAGGACTGCATATGTCAAGTTTTGTGTAGATTCTGTAATACCATTGAAAAAGGTTAAACAGTTTCTCAACAATAAGCCTTATTTCACTAAGGAGGTTAAAGAGTGTATAAATCAGAAAAATTTGGCCTTTAAACAAAGGGATCCTGTACTCATAAAACTGGCTCAGAGAAAACTTAATCAGAAAATTAGAGAAGCACGTAGGAGTTATGGAGATAAAATCAATAGTGACTTGAGTAAAAATCCAAAAAAGCTGTGGTCCAAGTTAAGGTGCATAACTAATATGATGCCTAAAAGGATAAGCATGCATGCGGCAAATGATGAGACACTGGCAAATTAGCTTAATTAATTTTATTGCAGATTTGATGTTAATTCTTATGATTGCAGTGATGTATTGGAGGCTGTGAGGATTGATGATTCTGTCTCTAAACCCCAGATTAGATCGGATGATGTTGTTAGGGCTTTTAAATGTCTTGACATTAGAAAGGCAACTGGGCCGGATGGTCTTTCTGCTTTTGTTCTGAAAACCTTCGCAGATGAACTATCCCCTGCATGGGTGGACATCTTTCAGAGGTCCATTGATTTACATAGGATTCCAGATATTTATAAAAAATCAATTGTTATACCAGTTCCTAAGAGACCCAGTCCCCAAGAATATAACAATTATCGCCCAGTTGCCTTGACTTGTGTTGTGATGAAGTGTTTGGAGAGGATTATGGTGTGGAAGCTTAAGGAAGAGGTTAAGGTTCATCTTGATCCCTACCAGTTTGCCTATCAAGTTAATAGGGGCACTGATGATGCTATTCTTACTGTGGTGCATCATGTTGTAAAACATCAGGAGGATCCCAATGCTTATGCTAGGTTGTTCTTTCTTGATCTGAGCTCTGCTTTTAACACCGTGCAGCCACACCCTATGCTCTCCAAACTAAATAGTATGGCTGTTAATCCATACAATGTTCTTTGGTTTCATTCATTTCTCACGGGTAGGACCCAGCAAGCTATAATTGGACAGACTCTTTCTGAATGTAGGTCTACCAGTATTGGAGTTCCCCAGGGGTGTGTATGTTCACCATTGTTATTTACACTGTACACCAATGAGTATAGGAGTCACCATCCTGGGAATGTTGTTGTTACATTTTCAGATGACACTGCTAGTCTTGGTCTTCTGTATAGGGATAAGGGCATTCAGCATTATGCCACAGAGATTGCCAACTTCGTTACATGGAGTAAAGAACACAATCTTGTGATCAATGTTAGAAAAATGGAGGAAATGATTTTTGACCCTAAGTTGGTGGGCAACCATTCACCTATTATGATTGAAAATGAGCCCATTAGACAGGTTATCTCGTACAAATACCTAGGTCTATTTATTGATGACAAGCTTTCATGGGAGGTGCATGTAGATTATCTGTGTCGGAAGGTGCAACAAAAATTTTACTTTTTACGGAGGCTCAGACTTTTGGGTGTTACACAGAGGGTTATGTTAATGTTTTATCATGCCTGTATTGAGTCTGTTTTGTTGTATGGCATAGCAGCCTGGTTTGGTAACCTGACAGTAAGTGTAAAACGAGAAGGGCATAGCCCTATGAAAAAAGAAAGCACGCAAAAATCGTGGTTGCTGCGATTCTTGCATTCCTCTTCGGTTTGCTCATCAATATATTGCGGTTATCGCGACAGCCCTAAATAGTAGGACACTCTTAAACTGGAATTTGCTATTTGTGTATTCAGTTGGGCTTACAGCAGTTATATTACTTTCATGGAGTGTAGCAGCAGTATCATAGAATTCAGATCGCGTTATTAGCTAATTGTTAATAGCATTATGCATAGCAAATGAAGTCAAATTATTACTGTTGTTTATAGCAGCGGCAGCAGAAAGTATCTGGCTGCATGAAATTTCAGTGATAACACATGGGGTAAGTAACTCTTTCAAATTGAAATTGGCTTTTATTACTTAGTTTATTTAACAGGGTGTACAGAGATTTTGTGAACTCTTCAAAGCGAAATAGGCATTATTTGTTTGCATTTCATTGTTTAATAAAGACGCTTATAGTAATTCTAAGTACTTTCGTACAGCTGTAGTAGCAGTATGCAAAGCTATTCAGATCGCAGCAGAATGGCATAGCAAATTGAGGTGCATGTAGATTATCTGTGTCGGAAGGTGCAACAAAAATTTTACTTTTTACGGAGGCTCAGACTTTTGGGTGTTACACAGAGGGTTATGTTAATGTTTTATCATGCCTGTATTGAGTCTGTTTTGTTGTATGGCATAGCAGCCTGGTTTGGTAACCTGACAGTCACCTTTAGATCTCAGCTGAACTGCTTGGTGCATACTGCAATTAAGGTGGTCGGTATGGGGGTTTATCCGCCTCTACAATCTACTTTTAGCAAAATTGTTCTCAGGCAGGCAAGGAAAATGACTCTGGACCCTTGTCATGTGCTTTACACAGAATTTGAACTACTTCAAATTACCGCACTCAGAGGTTCAGATACAAATGCTATAAGAATTATTTTGTTCCTTTGGCGACAGGATTGTTAAACTCAAATGTGAAAAGCATAAGGACATGATTGCTTACAAATGCAGGAATCTTGTTACGTGGTCTATCTGTATTGCCCAAAACTAATTTCCCTTATGAGGAATAAATAAAGTAAATAATAATAACACTAGCGTTAAGCCATTCGGCAAAGCCGGCCCAGGCTCATGTAGATAGCAAACACACGGTCTCACGGCTCTCTGGAGCAGCAGCAGTACTTATGTCTTGGCAATAGATCTGCTTGTTCTGGGGGGTTTTATCTTTTATATTTCTTCTGCCTTATATTGATGATTTTAAGCATATTATTGTATAGCAGCAACATACATATTTAAGTGTTTTGTTTTCTTCTTCCAGCTTTGTTGGGGGGCTATTTTATGCTATTTGTGCAGCAGCAGTATGTCTTAAATACTCACGGCACTGTATTGCCAAATACATTGGCAGTAGCAAGTTTCTGTACGTGCTTGGGTTACCCCATTGACGACGTTTGAGAACAAAAAAAATGAATATATGGTGTGACATCATCAGGTCACATGATCAGAACGTTATATATATCTCCAAGATGCTTCAAGAGACCTACCTGCAAAGCTACCAGAAAAACTATGCACATCTATTACTTTGCAGGTAGGTTTCTTGAAGCATATTGGAGACGTTGCCGCAGTTCTTCTGGATTTAGTCTGTCTCAGTTTATTCTGTTTTTTATCATGTCATTCCAGACAGACTGGATAATGATGCGATCAGATCTCTGTGTGGAGCACTGGCTGTTGTCAGACTACTTGTGCAAACAAAAATCTCACTGGATTATTACAATTAATGGCAAAATTAATGTTTGAAAATGTAAACTGATATTTCCTACTGACGCACTACAGCAAAAGATAGAAATAACTGACTTGAAATAATTTTTTGTTAGCGAAAATACTAGTGACCTAATCAAATGTTTATGATTATAATACAGTGGGTGTTGCAATATGAGGTCACATGACCAGGAAGTTATATAATATGAATATTTGAAAAATTCACCAAAAATAGCTTACACAAAATCATATTTCCAAAATCCAAGTCATGTATGATGTGTTAGAAGTGTTACTGAATATACTACAGATACCAGGTTTTATCTTTTATATTTCTTCTGCCTTATATTGATGATTTTAAGCATATTATTGTATAGCAGCAACATACATATTTAAGTGTTTTGTTTTCTTCTTCCAGCTTTGTTGGGGGGCTATTTTATGCTATTTGTGCAGCAGCAGTATGTCTTAAATACTCACGGCACTGTATTGCCAAATACATTGGCAGTAGCAAGTTTCTGTACGTGCTTGGGTTACCCCATTGACGACGTTTGAGAACAAAAAAAATGAATATATGGTGTGACATCATCAGGTCACATGATCAGAACGTTATATATATCTCCAAGATGCTTCAAGAGACCTACCTGCAAAGCTACCAGAAAAACTATGCACATCTATTACTTTGCAGGTAGGTTTCTTGAAGCATATTGGAGACGTTGCCGCAGTTCTTCTGGATTTAGTCTGTCTCAGTTTATTCTGTTTTTTATCATGTCATTCCAGACAGACTGGATAATGATGCGATCAGATCTCTGTGTGGAGCACTGGCTGTTGTCAGACTACTTGTGCAAACAAAAATCTCACTGGTTTATTACAATTAATGGCAAAATTAATGTTTGGACATGTAAACTGATATTTCCTACTAACACACTACAGCAGTGGTCACCAACCTTTTTAGGCCCAAGATCCCTGACCTCGGCCTTTATGAAAGACAAGATCTACTTATTG